>NW_027507791.1:70158005-70400505 GCF_037356315.1 Lithobates pipiens | reverse complement strand
CTCCCCTTTATATTGTAAAGTGCTGTGCAAACTGTTGGCGCTATATCCCAAATATTGTGTGTATATATAATATATATTATTTTAAATATTAGCACAGAAAATAAGAGATTTAAACTTGACAATTATTTTCCATTTAAGGTGTCCTTCACGCTTTTGCATTTTAATGCATGTGTCCTCAAAGTCCCATGTTCTAGACCAGGGATCTCCAAACTGCGGCCCGAGGGCCAGATGTGGCCCTTTGCTAGCCTATATGCGACCCTTGGGTCACAATCTCTTCCACTGATATGAGGCACTCTTCCTCACTGGCACCAACAATAGGGCACTATATCTTTCACCAGTACCAATGATGGAATACTATTCCTCCTACTAATAGGGGGAGTACTCCCTATTGACCACCAATCCTGAGGCCATATTTATTCTCACTGATGCTGGGCCGTGACGCTTTCTGCCACTGCTGGCCACAATCCGGCCCTCCTAAAGTCTGAAGGACAATAAAGTGGCCCTTTGTTTGAAAAGTTTGGAGATCCCTGTTCTAGACAGAGCTTGTTCACGTTTTGCACCGCTCTGTACAGTATAGTATTGAAGAAATCTCAGATCTGTGTGTTTGTGTTTTATTTATTTATTTATTTATTTATTTATTTATTTGCATTTTCGGGCCCATAAGGGCCGGTTCACACTGCAGGCGAGGCGAGGCGACTCCGACTTGCCTCGCCGCGACCTGCAGCGGCCTCGGCGGCGACTTGCAAATGACTTCTGTATAGAAGTCAATGCAAGTCGCCCCGAGGTCGCCCGAAAGTAGTACAGGAACCTTTTTTCTGAGTCGGAGCGACTCGAGTCGCTCCTTTCAGAACGGTTCCATTGTACAGAACGGGGCGACTTGCGGGAGCGAGGCGAGGCGAGTCGTGTCGCCTCGCATCGCCCGCTGTGTGAACCGGCCCTAAAAGTAACACATGAAAACCCATGTATGATGCCCTTTGGGTACGTTTTATGTGTTGGGAGCCCCCTAGTAACAAGCCTAATATAGTTTATTGGCGAACATGAAAAACACACAGTGCATGAAATTGCATTAAAAACATGCGTCCGCACAAGTGCAATACGCACATTGCAAAACACACACAAAAAAAACATGAAAATGAAAAGGTGTGAACCTTGTCTAGGTGCTTGTTGTTGTCTATAGAAGATGGTAAGGGGTAGGCTTGCAGTAGGCAGCTCAGTAACCAATTAGGATTAATCAGACTACAGCAAGCTGAAATCTAGTTAATTACTCCTGTTTATGATGCTTCTGTAGTCATTGTGGCTTTTTTTTTTTTTTTTGAACCCCTCTATTGTAAATCTATTTTAAGGGTTTCTATCCAGAGCAAAAGGTGTTCAGAGATTTTCATTCTTAATCTGTTATTGGTGGCTGGTCTCCAAACATTTGACGGTCTTGGGTTCTCAGCAAAAAATGCCATCTACTGCTAAAGGCAAAATTATTTTCTTTTTTTTTTTTTAACCTTGGAATGTCAGTTATTTTTGGTATTGAGGAAATGGTAGATAATAGGCATTAAGTAACTCTTTGAAGATACAGTAACTTTTATTCAGCAGTGTAGCACGCATGTTATTGTTTGTGAACATTGTATTTTTTCTTTTATATCCTAAACTGATATTTTAAAATTGTGTTAAATTGACTTTAATGGGCTTATTTTATTAGGCTGTACAGAGTTTGGGAACTGTGCTATAAATACATTTGCATTACTGTGGTACATTCAAGAAACGTATTGACAAAATGTGTTCAAATGTCATGGCAGCAGTGCATCAAATTGGTTGTATGATCTTCTTTTTTTTTTTTTTTTCTTTTTTTTGTGTAGTGCTGATTCACTTATTTGGTTAAATTTTGATATGTGTTGTGTGAAGGCAGCCCCTTACATGTGAATGGGACCTGAACATATAAAAAAATTATACCTGTACTCATTTTGGGCAACTTTTTTTTTTTTTTGTATGTGTACATTGGAGTACTATTTAGAAAGTAGCAACACACCACAACGCTCATACACAACATGTTTGCTTGCAGGTTTTTGGTGCTTAATGAGTAACAATACTGGAAATATTACAGACTAGGCCAGATGCTCATGTACTGTGATCTCTGGACCACGTCTTACCCCAAGCCGCCGGTTTATCTCTTTTGCAGTACTGGCTATAGAAATATTGCAGATTTCATCTTCTGAGGGCCTCCAGTCTCTAGGGACAGTCCATTCATCTCTGTGGGATACTACTTCGCATAGAGTAACCATGAGTAGATGGAAGCTCTGTGAATGATATAAACCAGACTATGGTTTGGAATATGTTGGGTTATCAGGACATGATATAAGAGCACATGAGGTCCGTAATACATAACTCTATTGGTTCTCAGGACGGTGAAGAAGTGTACAATACTGTACTTTTTGTCTTTAAAGTTTTTATATGTTCTTAATTACGTTAAAATGCTGACCCTACACAAGGCTAATTCTACATTTGTAATGCATAGTTGCTGCAAACTGAATCACATGAAGACTTAAGCTGGGCAAAGACTGTTCGAAACTCGGCTAGTTCGGCAGGGAATGGCTGAGATTCGAACCATGTATGGACAAGCTGAATGTACCCAAATTGATCAACTTGGATACAATTAGCCTGTTGGATTTTACGTGCAATTATTGCTAGCAGCCATTATAGCTGCTAGAAATAGTCACTGTGTTCTCCCTGGCGGGGATGACTTCCCCTGCCCCCTTCCCCCAGCTGGGAGAACACAATGGCTCCACAAGAAGAAAATACTCTGCCCCCCCCCATCAACACTATTAGTGTTGATGGGGGAGCAGAGCAATTTTCTTTACTGCAACCTGTGGTTGCAGAAAATAAAATAGCTTTGTCTATGGCCGGCTTTATTATGGCTTAAGGAATCAGTGACAAGGTCTCCTTTACTAGCAATGCTTGATGACTATAGCGATTATGAACCCAGATGATGGTACCCCACCTCTATAAAAGGATTTTGCTTATTGTAGTATATACAAATAACCGGGGAATCCAGTGATTGACACCTTCATGCGCGCCAGGGATGCAGTCTACCTGAGACAGATCTCAACAGGGAGCCTACCAGCAAGTGAACCGGTGCATGGGTCCACCAGTGTCCAGCTAGACCGGAAATGGCCTTATTTTAGGTGCAACTGGCCCAAAACAAAACCTTTAAACTTGAGACACGCCACTCCCGTTTTGGGTTAATAAAAGAACATATTGCATTTGCCAATAGACCTGTTCCTTAAATACTAAAATGATGCGCTACATGGTTTAAGGATTCCACGGACATGCATCAAGCTTTTAGATGAAGAACTATACATCCCAATCTCTGGAACTTTTTTTTTTTTCATATAAATCTGCAGAGCCACATACTGTCCATAACTGGCCTAGACCGTATAACTCAAGGCATTGTGGGTAATGGCGAGCTCTATTATACATGCTGAAATGATGAGTGAGGCTCGGCATTTGTGGGCCTGGCTCTGGGCAGGAAGTCTGTTACCATGGTAATAATAGTAGATATGTCTCGTAACGCCGCATGAGTGAAGTAAACGTTTGTTACTTGTATGAAGATTTCAACAAGTCCCCACGCCAAATTAATTAGAGTCTTAACCGAGGAAAACTCATTACTCACATCAGCCTTTTGCAATCACTCAGATTGTCTCGAGGGATTAACAATAAACCAGAGAGGAGAGGAAGAGAGAACCTAGCAACCGGCACCTCTTTCAATAAATCATGGTTAAGGGGAGAATTTTTTTTTTTTTATTCAGTCAGGAGTGTTTTACACCCAGCGAGAGGTCCGACCATTAAAATAAAGCAGACATTGTATGCAATCAGAGATTTTTGTTAATTCCTGCTTTTCATTATGTTTGAGAGAACTGGTTTTGTTGCCCGTAGCAGCAAAATCAGCTTTCCCTTTTCTTTTTTCCAGCATGATGTGGATAGATTCTTTGGAAAATATGGCAGTAGCTTGGATGTGACAATATGTAGCAGTACAGGGACCTCATTGTTATGTTCAAGAAACCAGTGGTGAGATGATTTGAGCTTTGTGACATGGTGCATTATCCTGCTGGAAGGAGCCATCAGAAGATGGGGACACTGTAGTCATAAAGGGATGGACATGGTCAGCAACAATAAATACTAAGGGGCCCAAAGTGTGGCAAGAAAATATCCCACACACCAATACAACACCAGCCTGAACCATTGATACAAGGCAGGATGGATCCATGCTTTCATGTTTACGCCAAATTCTGACCCTACCATCTGAATGTTGCAGCTGAAATCAAGACGACTCAGACCGGCAACACTCTTCCAATCTTCCATTGTCCGATTTTGGTCAGCCTGTGTGAATTGTAGCCTCAGTTTCCTGTTTTTATGTGACAGGAGTGGCACCCCGGTTAGGTCTTTTGCTGTTGTAGCCCATCTGCTTCAAGGTTCGATGTGTTGTGTATTCAGAGATGGTATTCTGCATACCTTGGTTGTAACGAGTTTGAGTTCTGTCATCTCAAACTAAACTGCCCATTCTCCACTAACATCAACAAGGCATTTCGGCCACACAGCTGCCGCTCACTGAATATTTTCTCTTTTGGAGATGGTTGTGCGTGAAAATCCCAGTAAATTGGCAGTTTTTGAATAATTCAGACCAGCCCGTCTGGCGCCAACAACCATGCCACATTCAAAGTCACTTAAATCCCCTTTCTTCCCCATTCCGATGCTCAGAACTTCAGCAAGTCGTCTTCACTATGGCTAGATGCTTAAATGTATTGAGTTTCTGCCATGTGATTGGCTGATTAGCAATTTGTGTTACCAAGCAATTGAACAGGTGTATCTAATAAAGTGGCTGGTGAGTGTACATAGATTTTGCTGGGAAGTGTATGTATATTATTGTATGTTTTGTGTGTGTATTGTGGGAGTTTAGCTCAAGGGTAGGGTATTCCAGGGACCCAATACAGTTCTCCATTCTGTTTTTAAAGGCTTCCTGCCCATAAATTTAAGAAAAAATGAAAACGTTCCTTTCTCTCAGGGTTTCACTCCCAGGGGTTTCAGGTCAGCATCACGCCAGATTAAATTTTTCAGCCTCCTGGTTGTCTAGAATCCACTCAAGTCTTTCTGTTTCCACACTGACCTAAACTCGCTGGCATCAGCCTGGTCAGTACACAGACATGCACCCCTCTAGTGTGTACACCAGGGGTCTCAAACTGTTGCTAACTGTCCCATGAGGCATTGCAAGGCTGACAGTTACAAGCATGGCTCCCACAGGCAGAGGCATGATGGGACTTGTAGTTTTGCAACAGCTGGAGGGCCGCCAGTTTGAGACCCCTGGTGTACACACTTGTTGCTCTCCTGAAGCCACACACAGTCCTGGGAAGTATAGTCAACCCCTATATTAAAAGGACTGTGCACACCCGCACAAACAAGAAACTGGATGTCAGCAAATTCTGGACCCATGGCTGGAGGCTTTATCCCACTCAATACCCTACAAGGCCTCTGGGGTCAAGCACCTATACCAGAATTTGCCTATCCTGGAGAAAACTGAAAAGCCAGTTCATACCAAACGTCCCAGGGCCCCTCAAACTGTATGAATGAGGCCCATGGGTGCCACCTAACACCCCCCCCCCCTCCTCGTATGTATATTTTAATCGCTCACTGAGCAAAAATAAAGGGGGTGGATTAAGGGCTTCACTGACTCAAGAATAAGGCAAGGTTTGAATTTAGGACATTGCTCAATAGCAAGGCAGGGGGGCTGGGCCGATATGACTCTTTGACGTAATTGAGTGCGCAAGTTAAATGGCTCCCATGAGGCAACTACATACTGTACATCTAAGGGTACTCTCTGGTTCCTCTGAGTGTTTGCTTTTGTAGTGCCATGAATAGCAGCTTTATTTATTCAACCTCACTACAGGTATATCTAAAGCAAAACATTTTGCATTTTGGAAAGTTAAAACCTCTGTGTCTGTGTTCTTGCAGGGGAGAGCCACCCACTCTTGTGACCAAAATTTTGAGTTTCACCAGAACATGAATAAGGGGGTGGGGATGGAAACCTATCTTATACCGTGTCTAAGCCTACGTTCACATTGGGACAATTTGGCGTGGGATTTGACATGTCAAATCGGTGGATATTTCCGCCAATAGCACCGTCCAAATCCGTGTGATGTCGCATCGATTCCCAAAAGTAGTTTCTGCACTACTTTTAGCAACTTCGGGGGCGATTTTGAATAGACCTCTGTGCATTAACCCGCACAGATGTCTGTCAAATGGCCCCGAAGTTGAGCAGCATTGCTGGTTTGAAATTGTGCGAGTTCAGTTGAACTTGCATGATTTCTAACAGGCAGTCACGTGAACCTGGGCTTAAGGACAAATAGTGAAGGGAAATTCCTTTGCTTCCCTACGACCCCTTTCACACTGGGGCACTTTGCAGGTGCTACAGCGCTAAACATAGCAAAGCGACCTGAAAGAACCGCTCCGGTCTCTCCAATGTGAAAGCCCGAGGGCTTTCACCCTGGAGCGGTGTGCTGGCAGGACGCTAAAAAAAAGTCCTGCTAGCAGCATCTTTGGAGCAGTGAAGGAGCGGTGTGTATACCGCTCCTGCCCATTGAAATCAATGGGCAGCTTGGCTATACCGCCGGCAAAGCGTTGATGCAGAAGCACTTTACGGGTGGTTTTAACACTTTCTCAGCTGCTAGCGGGGGGGGGTAAAAGCGCCTCTCTAGCGGCTGAATAGCGCCGCAAAATTTACGACGCACCCACCGCCCAAGTGTGAAAGGGGCCTAAGAAGAACCTCATATAGGTGTCCCCTGCAATCTAAGGCCTCATGTACACTGCTGCTGCTAAACAGATGTTTAGGAGCAGTTGGGCATTTTTTTAAACTGCTCCTGAACTCTCCTCTGTTATCTTATCAGTACAAAGTGGTTTCTAGGCAGTTGAGTTTAGAGGTCTTTTTTTGGAAAGCAAAAAATTTGTGTTCAGACATTGAGTTTAAAGGCATTTCAAGTGCCAAGCATAGATAAACACGTTAACTCACGTTTAGCCACATTTGGTTTACAGACTTTTTTTTTTCATTTTTGCCTATTTTGGAAAAAAAAAAGCTTCTGAGAGCAAATGTGGCATGTAAACGCGGCAAAACGGACGTTTTAAATGTGGGTTGCTTTCCAGTTAAATCGTTCAGGAGAGGTTGTAAAAAAGTCCTGTGTACATTAAGCCTTTAAGCTCCATGCACACTGGTTTAAAAACCATTGCTTCTATGGGAGTTTTGTGTTCCGCCTGTAGAAGCAGCTCAATGTTATCCTGTGTGTCCACGCACATTAGGCCGATTTACAGGCATATTTTGAGCTCAATGTTTGGAAGCAGGAAAAAACCCTTCTGGTTCACGTTTCTGATTGGATCTTACTGGCAGAAAAAACATAAAACTCTTCTAAACTTTGTACAAAAAAATGCTCTGTGAGCGTTTTTTAAGCCCAGTGTGCATGGAGCCTGGAGAGATATGTGTAAGATAAAATTCTCCTTTGTGTGCTTTGCTGGAGACCTTAATCTCATATCATCCACTGTCCACATGTTTTTGGACCAGGTGCTCTTGATGTTTAAATTAGAAATGTGGACATTGATAGAAAAGAACCATGTTCATTTAAATGATAGCACTGTGACCACAATGGTCCGTTCAGCAAATGAAGTGTAGGGATTATAGAAGTTACTCTGCAGCAGACACAACAGAGGTAACGGAACACGCTTGGCTCCCCAGACACCCATTACATGCGAACAGCGGCAGTGTTGGCCATTGATTTGTAGAGAGATCCGATGGCTGCCACTTACAGCTTCTGCTGGTTGCACAGAGAATGTGCAGGCATTGTTCAGTACCGCTGATTTTCTGTCATAATAGCCAACTCGTCAAAATCTGCTGCTGGAGAGTCACAGGAAGTGACATAGTTGGCGATCTCGACGAGTTGGCTCTGCTGGCCATGTGCGTGTGTACACCTGATAGAATAACTCCCCGCAGCTGTGGGAGAACTCTGCGAGTTTTCCTCAGATCTACCAGTCGCTGAAGTGTGCATGCGCAAGCTAACCATCATCGCTAACCTTTTTTTGAAAACTCGTTGAGTTCTTCAACAGCTGCCGGGGGTATCTGTTATTCTGTCGGGTGTACAAGTATGCATCGACAGTAGAGTAAAACTCATCAAAATCTTCTGGAGAGTCACCGGAAGTGACGTAGCTGGAAACTTTGACAAGTTGGCTATTTTGACAGAACTTCAGCAAGAATCTACTGGCGCTGCTGCACCACCTTGTAAATGTAGCCTTACGTTTTCAGCACTGTTTTTATTTATTTTTGTGCAACTTGGAACACAAGTCTTTTGGTCCCTTGAAACTGTGTGGTTGCTTTAGGCCCCTTTTCACATTGGCGCCTCAGTTCTGCAGGATTCATCTGCTCAGCAGGGGATCGCTCCACTGATCCCAGCTGAGCAGACAGGTGACAGGCCCGTCTGCACTTAGATGCACAGAGTCCCACCTCTCCTCTATGGGGAGATCGGATAAAAACGGACCGCTTCTCTGTTTTTCATCCAGTCCCATCCACCAGGCAGATGGAAAATAGGACTTCCATCCATCTGGTTTTAGCGGAGAGGGTCGGATCGGGTAGCAGCAGGTGTCAGCGGACATGTCACAGCTTACATACGCCGCTCCATAGAGGTGAATGGAGTGTCCAATCGGGTCCGCCTGAAAAACTGACAGGTGGACCTGATCGGACAGCCCGTGTGAAAGGGGCCTTACTAAAACTAGAGTGCAAAATCTTTTGCAGCTCTGCACAGAAACCAATCAGCTTCCAGGTTTTATTGTCAAACCTTAATTGAACAAGCTGAAATTAGAATCTGGTGTAGCTGTTCATGGTAGCCAATCAGCTTCTGAGTGCTCCTGTTTTAGTAAATCTCCCCCTGTCTATTGGCCTCAAAACAAGACTGGCCACCAGCTGATTTCTGTAGTCATTCTTCACCCTGATCTGAATTTCCTCAATTGATTCACACTTATTCGCTTCTTTTTTTTAAATTAATTTAATTTAATTTCTTTTTAAAGTACGGACATATTAGGAAGTAAAAGGTGAGTGATTACCATGGGAGTTGCTTTCCTCAAGGCACATCATGAAAACAGGAGAACCCTTTGTCGTCACAGCACTTGTTTCCATAGCACGCAGTACAATACAGTATCAAGAGACTAGGGTGGAGTGAGTTTTGTTCTGGTCTTCCAGTAAATCCCCAGGGAGGAAATTGTTGCCGTACAAGGTAGCAGGTTACATCCTTTATTGACAAAAAAGAAGGGGGGGTGGGACTTTAAATGAAGCACCACAAGGTGCTTCCATCCCGGTATTGTATACGAACTAAAAGGGAATTTGGGACTTTAAATGAAGCGATTGGATAGTGGAGGCGAGTTATAAATAATATTCAATTGATGACATACATCATAAAAAATATTTATTGATTTAATACAGAGCACATGTAAAAAGCATAAACATGATGAACAGATTAGTACAAACATAGTACCATAAGATCAGGGTAATAGACAATATTTATATGGGTAGATACCTTGGTACATGGATACCATGGCAACCCGCCCAAAACTGGCACATGTACCCACATGGTGCATATATATATATGTATATCTTTAAAAAAATGTATTTAAACAAATCTTTCCCAAATGTTATACAATATGGAAACAGGTTGCTGAATAGAGATCAGTATCAGACCATATGGAATATTTAACTGTAGCATCAAGTGTAGCTCGACGCGTTTCGTGGATTTTTTTAAAGTCCCACCCCCCCTTCTTTTTTGCATTCTAGAGGGATGGAAGCGATTGCATATTTGGGATTGACAGTGTCCCCCTGCCATCCCTGTGTGAGGTTAGTTCCTATTTTTAGGGCATCATTGGTTATGATTTATACAACTACGAGATTTACCTATACTGTTATTTATACTAATATATTGTGGGCAGATACAGGGTATATATACAGCTGTCACCGACAGCATTCCTGATGCTGGTCCAGGGCTCCCACATGGATGGCTCTCTTTAGATGTCTTACCATGCTCTCCACCCCATCAGTACATTGTCCTGCATGGTTGGCTTGGCGCATGGGCTTGTCTGTGTGGGTTTTATTTTTCCATCGCGGGAGCTGCGATGCAATCATTGTGCCATCCCTCTCCTCCCCCCGCACTTTAGGTGTCTGGGAGTGTTGGGCGGGCATCTCTCTTTGCATCGGCGCCACGCCCATCACGCTGTTAGCGTGGTGGCGGGTTTGCCGAGTATCTGACGCCTGTGATGACGTCATGATGCCGGCTCCCAGTATTTACATTCTGTGTCCCCATGGCGGTGTTTCCGCGCCTGTGGCTGAGTGTTCACTTAGCTCAGGTGTGGCCCCATCTTTTCCATTGGTTCACTGTGTGGCGTTGGCGGCATATTCTAACATCCCCCATTTGGAGCTGGCTGTTCACATGGCCAGTCTCCCTCTGGGGGTGAATGCACATCCATTCGTTGGTAGCGCTCTGTTGTGACATCATGGTATGTTTTTGTCTTTTTCCTTTTTTTCTTTCTTTTTTTTTTTTTTTTTTTTTTTTTTTTGCATCACACTTTATTACAAACATATATATTTTTTGGTTAGTTTATATTGGGTTTACTATTCGATTCAATCACTCCCACACATTTTTCCAATCACATGCTCACACACACACTTCAATTAGTGTGTTCACTCAGCTCAGGTGCGGCCTCACCTTCTCTATTGGCTCACTGTGTGGTGTTGGCAGCATATTTCAACATCCCCCATTTGGAGCTGGCTGTTCATATGGCCAGTCTCCCTATGGGGGTGAATGCACATCCATTCGTTGTTAGCACTCTGTTGCGACACCATGGTATGATTTTCTTTTTAATATTTTTGCAGTTTTGCTGTTCAGCTTCATTTTTTATTTTTTGCTTTTTCACATTTACTTACATTCATGTTTTTGCACATATCCACCACATCACACATGTCCTTACTTTTATATTCTTTTGGACACTCTTTACTTTGCACATTATACTTTATTACAAAAATATATTTTTCAGTCTACATTGGGCCCACTATTTGATTCTATCACTCACTCTCACACATTTTTCCAATCACTGATCACACACACATTTACACTAATACGTGTTGCTTTCAGACATTTCGGTTTCATTTATTACACACCATCACTTCTCATTACAGGAAGCTCTCCCGGTCACATTCCACCTACTTTGTGACTACCGGATGTTGCAATTTTATATTATGCTGCCTCAGCTCCCGCGGTGGGATATATATCCGCGGCTTGCCCTTGGCCAGTCACCATGCATTGCGGTTGCTGTTTGGGTTGGTGAGTGCGTTTGGTGAGCCGTCTATAGATATTCTATATGTTTTCAAATATTGACATATTATATCTTTACTATATATATTCCATAGGAACTACCGATGCATCTGCTCCTGACGAGTGGAAAAATCCACGAAACGCGTCGAGCTACACTTGATGCTACAGTTAAATATTCCATATGGTCTGATACTGATCTCTATTCAGCAACCTGTTTCCATATTGTATAACATTTGGGAAAGATTTGTTTAAATACATTTTTTTAAAGATATACATATATATATATGCACCATGTGGGTACATGTGCCAGTTTTGGGCGGGTTGCCATGGTATCCATGTACCAAGGTATCTACCCATATAAATATTGTCTATTACCCTGATCTTATGGTACTATGTTTGTACTAATCTGTTCATCATGTTTATGCTTTTTACATGTGCTCTGTATTAAATCAATAAATATTTTTTATGATGTATGTCATCAATTGAATATTATTTATAACTCGCCTCCACTATCCAATCGCTTCATTTAAAGTCCCAAATTCCCTTTTAGTTCGTATACATCCTTTATTGACATCTTGCAGAAAGTATTGTCACAGATCTGCTACTAGCTTCTGGTGATGGCTTCTTCTTAGCATCGTTAACATTGATCGTGTGAGCCTGGCAACTACCAAAGACATCCGCTCTCAATGGGAATTTTTTTATAGATTTATATAATTAACTACTTCTATTAAACTCTTTCCCCTTTGTGTGTGTGTGTGTGTGTGTGTACACCCTCTGCCCCTCTCTGTTGGGTGACGTAATGGCGGCACATATGTGCAGGAGTTGCATCATAAGTGGCTACCTGAAGAGGATAAGATGTCTGATGTGGAAGAAGCATCTGAGGACATGGCATGGGTGAGAATGCAGAGTTGTGATTGCTGGAGGAAGGCAGACTGGGAGACAAGTCCTTCAAAGGGTTCAAGTAAACTTTTCACATTATGGCATATGCTCCTGTCTCCCCCAGCCTTTAGTTCCAATTTAAATCGCTCATACTTGAAGGTATAGAATGACGTAGCATATTGAACTTACTATGCAGGGTACGGAATGGGTTAGTTTTACTTTTACGTTATTAGATATTTAACATTTAGTGCTCATGCACACAGACGTTTTAAAAAACTGGCTGCAAAGCTAGCTCCGACGCCTGGAAAAATCGTCGTTAAAAACTTGATTTTTACAGCGTTTTGCATTGGCGTTTTTGCGCGTTTTTTAGCGTTAGCGTTAAGTAGCTGTTTTTAAGAAACACATCTCTTGGCTATAGGACTCAGAAAACAAAGAAAATATGTTGCGCGTTTATGCACGTTTTTGCGCGTTTGTGCGCGTTTTTGCGCGTTTTCCCTCGATTCGCGTTTTTACAGCTCTAGCTCCGCGCCACGGAACGCACTGGTCCTGGGTTTTTTTTACAGCTTAAAAACGCCTATGCCATTTGCAGCTCAAAAACGCCTAGGTGGGCATGAAGCCATAGACTAACATGGACAGGCCTTTTTAAGCTGCAAAAAAAGCTCAAAAAAGCGGCTGTAAAAACGTCCGTGTGCATGAGGCCTTACAGTTTTTATGTAGCAATGTACATTCACATCAGTCCCTGCCCCCAAGGAGCTTACAATCTAAGGTCCCTTCCTCACATGCATACACACATAGGCCAATCGACCCACCAGCACATCTTTGGGGTGTGGGAGAAAACCGGAGTACCGGAGGAAACCCATGCAGGCATAGGGAGGACATGCAACTTTTGGAGTTTGTTGCGTACAGCACAATGTACTGTACAAAGCAATCAGCCCACAGTACACACATTTAATCCCGTGAGCTCCCGTCGGTGAATCATCCAGATGACACTTGCCAGGATGTGATTGGTACATCTTGAACCTGCAGCCTTCCTTATTCGCGAGATTTTCTCCAACATGATGCTTCATCTACTTTCTGCCCAAAACTTCCAATGCTGACCCTTTTTTATGCTATAGAATGTGAAAATAACTGAACAAGGTCAGACGTTCTTCTCCAGCTTGAGATTGCCAAATGCATTCGATAAAACGGACAACTTGCTTGGGGGGGTTTCAGGGGCCCACCTTCCTTTGTGCTATAAACACATGTAGAAACATAATTGGTGTTCAAAAAGTTGAAGACATGGTTCTAAAGCAATGTGATTTATATAAAACTTGGTTATAATTTTGACCTATACATTTATTAAAAAATAGATATTTAAAATGTAATGTACTGAAGTGGCTGTAAGTGGAATGCCTGCCCATTCTAATTTCTTGCCCTCCTGAGTCTTGTGCCTGAGCTACTTACTATATCAACAATAAGGCCTCATGCACACGGACGTTTTTACAGCCGCTTTTTTGAGCTTTTTTTGCAGCTTAAAAACGGCTGTCCATGTTAGTCTATGGTTTCATGCCCACCTAGGCGTTTTTGAGCTGCAAATGGCATAGGCGTTTTTAAGCTGTAAAAAAAACCCAGGACCAGTGCGTTCCGTGGCGCGGAGCTAGAGCTGTAAAAACACGAATCGCGGGAAAACGCGCAAAAACGCACACAAACGCGCAAAAACGCGCAACATATTTTCTTTGTTTTCTGAGTGCTATAGTCAAGAGATGTGTTTCTTTAGAAACGCTGCTTAACGCTAACGCTAAAAAACGCACAAAAACGTGCAAAAACGCCAATGCAAAACGCGGTAAAAATCACATTTTTAATGACGATTTTTCCAGGCGTCGGAGCTAGCTTTGCAGCCAGTTTTTTAAAACGTCCGTGTGCATGAGCACTAAGAGAAGACAAAAATAGTTTTTTTGCCTTCATATCAACCTTAAACCACATTGCTAATTGCATGTTGTACTTTGTAGCCTAAATACTGAAATTTGCACTAAGGCCTGGTTCACACCTATGCATTTTTTAGCGCACACTACAGTCCATTTAACATGGTTTCCTATGGGTCATGTTCACATCTGTGCATGGGCCAGTCACTTTTTTCAGGTTTTTTTCTTTTTTTTCTTCCATAGACTACAATGGATCAAAAATGTGTATTGAAAAACGCAAAATGCACCTGGAATATGGAAACTGCAACCTGCATAGGTGTGAACCAGACCCTAAGGCCCGGTTCACACTGATGCGAATCTGATGCGATCCGAAAATCATAGATTCGCATGTCACCTGAAAATACATTGCTTTCTATGAAAGCCGATCACATCGATGTGGTGTGAATTTGATCCGGTTAAAAATGGGTCCTGTGCGAGTTCAGTGTGGGTGCTGTGCGAATTTAATATTTAGCTATGCCCAGTCTCCTCAGAAATTGCATTAAATTTTGCACCCGTCAAAACACATTGCATTGTGAAATCGCATGAATTCGCACTGCCTGTGTGAACTGAGCCTAAAACTAATTTTGTAACTTTTAGTAATGCCAGGAAAAACTTGGCTGTGCCAGTAAATTTTGGGTTTCGTATCAGTGCATTTCAATCAGTCTGGTAGGTTAGCAACACTACAACTGGAGGACAGACTACACAAAAAAATAAAAAATAAAATACAGGTCCTAACCCTACCCTAGCATACCCAAAAATACAAAATAAAAAATGGCTGTGGATACGCTTTCATAAGATCAAAGCACAAGCAAAATACATATAAAATTCACTTCCTGCACAGTATAGAAAGGTTTAATATGCATCTCCATAAACATTCCTTGTAGACCTCTTCATTCCAATACTAAAAAGAAAAGTATGCTGCACTTACACAAAAAGACAACATGACCACTAGAGCCAAGCAAGCTTAAAAAAAAAGTGGTAAAACTTTTAACATAATCCAGATTTTTGGTACGTCTTAAAGTATATGCGAACCTTCACCTTGTAAAATAACACATTCAGTTTAAAATAGAAATGCAAGGAAAAACGTGTGTGTGTGTGTGTGTGTGTGTGTGTGTGTGTGTGGAGATATAGTCGTGTTTTTCTTAAACTATATTTTTTTTATAAGTGATCACATGACCTCTGTTGAGCGATTGCTTTGCATGGAGCGTGTCAGCAAAGGGAGAGAAACTGCAGTACAGTCTTCCCAGTGAATGGCTGTGCAGTGGGGCATGTCAGTGTAAGTCTTGGTCATTGAAGGACTAACAGGCTGTGCTCCCAGAAAACTGACCACACTGGGAAGGCTGTGCTGCTATGACTAGCATGATCAGTTTGAAATAGGAAAGCAGGGGGACTGGCAGGTAGTTCACACAAGGAAAGCAATGCAAAGAGAAACACATACCGTATATACTCGAGTATAAGCCGAGATTTTCAGCCTCTTTTTTGAGGCTGAAAGTGCCCCCCTCGGCTTATACTCGAGTCATCGCTGTCTGCCCGCTCGATCAGCGTGTCGAGCAGACAGACAGCGGCCATTCTGATTCAAAAGCCGCGCCTCCGGCTCCCCCTTCGCCTGTGATAGGCGGAACACTGAATTTCCCAGCAGCCTGTGTTCCGCCTATCACGGACTTCGTATCATCCTCGTACTACGGACGAGGATGATACGATGTACGTGATAGGCGGAACACAGGCTGCTGGGAAATTCAGTGTTCCGCCTATCACAGGCGAAGGCGGCGGCGCAGCTTTTGAATTTTACAATGGCCGCCGAGGCGCCGACGAACGAAGAGGGCACGGGACGGAGGCAAGGCACAGGACGGCACGGCACGGGACGGGACGGGACGGGACCGGAGGCAAGGCACGGCGGCGAGGCACGGAGGCAAGGAGGCTCGGCACGGGACGGAGGCTCGGGACAAAGGCTCAGGACACAGGTAGGCTGGACACACACACACACACACACACACACACACACACACACACACGGATACACACACGGATACACACACACACAGGGATGGATGGATGGATGGAGACACACACACACAGGGATGGATGGATGGATGGACACACACACACACACAGGGATGGATGGACGGACACACAGGGATGGACGGACACACAGGGATGGACGGACACACAGGGATGGACGGACACACACACAGGGATGGACAGGCATGTCTTACCCTCGGCTTATACACGAGTCAATAAGTTTGCCAGTTTTTTTGGGGGTAAATTGGGGGCCTCGGCTTATATTCGGGTCGGCCTATACTCGAGTATATACGGTATTCAATTCGCCCAGGCTTAGGGCTCATACACACAGCTGCAGTACAGCATACATTGCAGTGTAATTCTCTCTCTGCCCGGGAGTCACAGGTGCAGGGTGCTGCCCACTGTCAAGAGCCTTTCAAAATTGATGATGGGCAGAAAAATGTTGCGGCTGTACACCAGTATACACATATGCATGTACAGGGATGTATGCACTGCCCTCAACACAGAATGTCTGTCTGCATTTTCTTTGTGCAAGAAGCATTCAGATTAGGGGTGCACCGAATGGCAATTTTGGTACCAAAAAGCACTTGGCCGAAAATGACAGTTTTTAAAAAATATTTATTTTTATTTATAATTGTATTTGACTTTTTATTAATCAATTTAATTTGATATGAATTTGTTGTTGCTAGCTTTTTAGTGCAAGAAAAGCTCAAGAAAAATGCAATCCGCAGTCTCTGACCGTATCGTGTATCATGTTGGCATGGGTGGCACAGCGGTGTAGTGGTTAGCACTCTCACCTAGCAGTAAGAAGGGTCACTGGTTCAAATCTCAACCACGACACTACCTGCCTGGAGTTTGCATGTTTTCCCTGTGCCTGCATGGGTTTCCTCCCACACTCCAAAGACATGCAGGTAGGTTAATTGGCTTCTGTCCAAAAAAAATTGGCCCTAGTATATGAATGGGGACCTTGGATTGTGGGCTCCTTGAGGGTAGGGATCTATGTGATTGTGCAATGTGCAGGCATAGGGACAATTGTAGACACTCAGGTTGAACTGGATGGACTGGTGTCTTCATTCAACCTTGCTAACTATGTCCTCAGTCTCTGACCGTATCTTGTATCGTGTCCTCGGTCTCTGACCGTATCGTGTCCTCGGTCTCTGACCGTATCTTGTATCGTGTCCTCGGTCTCTGACCGTATCTTGTATCGTGTCCTCAGTCTCTGACCGTGTCTTGTATCGTGTCCTCAGTCTCTGACCGTGTCTTGTATCGTGTCCTCAGTCTCTGACCGTATCTTGTATCGTGTCCTCAGTCTCTGACCGTATCTTGTATCGTGTCCTCAGTCTCTGACCGTATCTTGTATCGTGTCTTCAGTCTCTGACCGTATCTTGTATCGTGTCCTCAGTCTCTGACCGTATCTTGTATCGTGTCCTCAGTCTCTGACCGTATCTTGTATCGTGTCCTCAGTCTCTGACCGTATCTTGTATCGTGTCCTCAGTCTCTGACCGTATCTTGTATCGTGTCCTCAGTCTCTGACCGTATCTTGTATCGTGTCCTCAGTCTCTGACCGTATCTTGTATCGTGTCCTCAGTCTCTGACCGTATCTTGTATCGTGTCCTCAGTCTCTGACCGTATCTTGTATCGTGTCCTCAGTCTCTGACCGTATCTTGTATCGTGTCCTCAGTCTCTGACCGTATCTTGTATCTTGTCCTCAGTCTCTGACCGTATCTTGTATCGTGTCCTCAGTCTCTAACTATCTCTTGCATAATGTCTGCAATAACTTAAACACACTTCTAATCGTATTAGCAAAATTTCCATTTGGTGCACCTCTAGCAGACATGATTCATGAGATGGTCAGAGACTACAGATATGATGCAAGAGATTAATGCAGCCTCACCGGTGCCTGTCAGATGCAGCCTCACCAGTGCCCGGATCAGAGTGGGGATCTCCCTCTGTGTCACAAAGCTGGATTTGAATTTCTCGGGCCGCAGTAACAATGTCCCGCTTTCTGTGATACGTCACACTGATTCAATCTCCCGGCATTGGATCAGCGTGCCATCTATCACAGGAGACAGGTGATTGTTACTACGGCCGCCCGGAAAATTCAACTCCGTGACACAGGGAGATTGCCGCTTTGTGGGACAAGGAGAGGTGAAGAGGGGGGGGAACGCATGACACACCCACAATGTGCGACACCCGTGGCAGACCCTGCCCCCTTTTCAGTGTCATCTGCACCTTTTCATCTTTCGGCAGCATGCCGAATACAAGGTTTTGGGCCGATATGTGAAATTTCGGTGCACCCCTAATTCAGATGTGTGCATATTAGTGGTGCACAGACGCACTGTATTGATTTGGAGTCTGCTGACAGCAGGCTGTACACTACACTTGTGAATTTTGGGAAGAGAATTGTGCCTGAATTACACGGCCCATATGGCTCTGTGCATGAACCATTAAGCAAGTTTACTATTAAGGTCCCTTTTTTCTTATTACTTTCATACTTTCAGTTGCAATTATCAGTGCATTTGGTACAACGCATACTAATCAATAAAGTCTCCTACTGGAAATTGAATGTTTAAATATAAGCAGTAATATAGTATTGATCTATTGATTAGTAAATGATCAGGTATTTTAATGGAGTATACCAGCATTAGGCCACAGAAGTGTAATATTAGGAAAAGCTAGCTAGCTTTCTCCAGAGGGTCATTCATCATTATTGATCTAGATGACCATAACATTTAGTTTATTTGCTCTGTGATGGCTAATAAATATTAAATTGCTGGAGACAGAGATGATCCTTTCCAATTAACACTTAATGGACTTTGCTCTCAGCTGTTAACAGCTTCAGCCAGATGTCCGTGTGCAATGAGTGATCTGTGTATTTGACTATGCAAAATTCTGATCTGGTCAGCATACTATCATGAGTGATCCTTTGCCTGTGAAGTGGGGACACCTGAACTTAAGTGACTCTTAGCTGGATGAACTGTCGATTAAGACACCAGGGATTAAGGCTGATATAGTCAGTACAGATCTACTTTTCTGTCTGCTGTGAAACAGTATTACAGTCGGAATTTAAATATCCCAGACGGTATTGTACAACAGCTTTACTCCATTTTAGAAGAGTTGCATTATCTGCATCTAATATGAGAGTTTAGCCAGGTTAGTTTTCAGTGCCAGTTCACAGCACCAAAATGAATGCCCTACTTGAAGGCCACTCGCTCACTAACCTCAACCTCAACCTTAACTTCCCTGTAAATCAACCCTAAGGGCCATGTCACACTAGAGTTCAGATTCCTGGACACAATTTACCAGCAGCAGGATAAACAGGATAGTAGAGAGAACACTCACTTGCTCCTAATGCCACGTACACATGATCTGACCGGACAATTCGATTTTGTGTGTGGGCTCCAGCGGACTTTTTTTTTTTTTTCCCCAAAAGTCAGACGGACCTAGAAATAAAGCATGTTTCAAACCTATCCAACAGACTAAAAATTGGGAAAACCATTCATCTGTGTGCTAGTCCGACGGACCAAATGCAATGCAAGGGCAGCTATTGGCTACTGTCTATTGAACTTCCTTGTTTAGTCCCGTTTACGTCATCCCGTTCAAAATGAACGGACTTTCGAACTGATTTATTCCGGTCGTGTGTGGCCTAGTCTGTTTCGTTCAGATAGTCCCTTGGACCTCTGCCGAAAGTCCATCGGGAAGACCGTTGGACCTAGTCCATCAAAGTCCAGTCGTGTGTACGCGGTATAAGGCTTTGTTTGATGGCTAAGCCAGTAAAGTGTGACCCCCCCCCATCTGTCTTGCTGGTGAGTCCTTAGCGTTTCGGCCAGTGAAAGAAAAGATGAGTGTGCCTGTAAAGCAACCCTTTTGCATACTTAAAGTGCTAAAGAATATATTTACCTTTCAGGAGATTTTATACTTGCGGGTCCCATCAACTGCTGCATAGATTTATACTCTCTTCAAGAGCTGTCATACACCGAGAACCCTCTTCATCAACACACTTGGGGATCAAATTTCTGGTCTCCTACTACTACGGTTCCTTCCACTAATTCCTGTATCACCACTGTGGCCTACAGTGACATACATGTCAGTGGACTAAAGCACTCGATGAATAAAGAGTTGGGAAGGGGGTGATAATTACCCTTTTACTCTGCCCTGCATAGGTTAAATGAAGGGTTGCTTTAGTCACCATTACTACCATGTCCATGTTAACCTAATCGCCAAGAATGATGCATGCAATGAGCAAATGATAGCTGTGTATCCTTTGCCTTTTTCAAATAGCTCTTTAATTGCTAGCCAGATATAATGGCTTTTGCATTTGGTGCTCAGCATAGCAATGTTTCCTGACTTCCTTTCTTGGTTTTTAATACTGATAATGCCAGTCTGCAATACAGGAGCCTAGATTCATTATTTAAGGAGCACTTTCTCCGACATAATCCGCTTGTTGCCTCTAATGGAGCCATCGGTAATGGTCATTCAGTTTTTGTAGAGATTCGGAAGATCACATTCCGCCTAATAAAAATAAACACGCTGAATAAATAATATAGAACAATTGAAACAGACAAAAGTTTTTCTGTGCTACAGCATACGTTCATTGTCAGATGATGTAAGGGAAATTGGGTATTCCTCAGGCTATCACTTTCTAGTTTATCCTAAAATGTTATAATGGAAGACTGTAACATTACCTTTAAATAATAGATGATGGCTCATTTATTGTTAATGCTGTGTTCCATTGACAGTAGGGTGAGCTATAGGTCGGCTGGCTTTTAAATATTTCCCTGACCCAGCGATAGATTTCCCTTCCTTCCAGCTATGCAGTCCTCTGAAAAGTCCAATTTGCCCCTTGAATAGCTTTTCCATAGTACGGTTGACCGAGCTCCTGTCTGGCAGGCAGGGCGAAAGAGGGCGATGGTGCCAATGACAAAACAGGCAGCGGAGAGTTTTGTACCTTGTATGGTAATCCATTAAATACTAGCGGCTGTTTCCAGGAGACAATTGATTTGGAAGCAATAGGAATTGGCATCTCGGTAAGACTATAATTTTTCTATTCCTCTGAAGGTTCTTTGGATTTCTGGAATATTTTTAATAGACTTGCAATGCTGATTAGAACATTAATGGTCTCAAAGTTACTGAAGTACAGTAATGCTTGGTGTGTCGGAAAGACTGCTTTTCAATGGAGCTAATAGAGAAACCATCAGAGGTAGCATTGCAACAGTGTTTATGACTAAAAGCAAATAGGATCCACTAGAACCACTGCAAGAGGATCACGGTTAGGTTCTTTAAGTGGAGATCTCCCTCCTGATGAACTTAAAGTCCACCTGTCAGGTGAGAATTGTATAGGTTTCCACTGATGACTTCTCCTTTCAAGAATGTTAGTTCACAGCTTGTCACGCTGATGCTTTGGCTTTGAGCCTCTGACCTGGAACAAGTACAGAAAATAAACGTAATACATATGTATTGGTGCCAAAGACAGACAATCACAACTCCCATGCTTCTCTTATGAGAAGTTTATCTTAAGAATTATAAGGGCTGTTGGGAATTGGCTGATGTCCATTTATACATGGAATTTCATTGGGTGCGGGTTCAGTGAAGTGAATGGAAGGCATACTTGGAGGATGCCAGTAATTGTAACTAATGTACCTACACTTTTATGAGTACCAGGTTTGGGTGCACTAGAACACTCTTACTGTGTATGAATCACTATAGTGCCGACCTGTCCTCTTCTATGCATCAAGTGTCACATTTACTTCAGTGATTTCTGAATAACGGCATCTAATGGAGATTGGGAAGAATCTGGTTACAAAGCCGCTCTGACAAGAACATACACATTGATGGAATTTACCTACTGCTCTCACAGTTCAATTTACCTACTATACATTCCTTATCATGCTCTGGTGGTAAATTTCCTTTTGAAATATACAGGTGCATCTCAAAAAAATTAGATGATCATCAAAAAAGTTAATTTATTTCAGCAATTATTTTTTTTTATAATTGTAATTTTTATTAATTTTCAAAGCAAAAACAGTACACTTGTGCATTGGAAAATTCAGTAGGCAAAGATAAATATAGATCATAGCGAAAAACATTAGTTACAGAAGACAGAGAAAAATGTCCACGTATGCAGACACAAGGGTGAACTGCATAACCATGTCTTGTACAATGAATAACAAACAGTTTATGTAAATTAAAACAATTCCGTGCAACAGGGGGCCGGTGGCCAGAAAAGGGCAAAACAACTGAACATTCACATGGTCATCATAGTGAGTCCCCGGGGGGGGGGGGGGGGGGGGATAAGTTACCCAGAGGATTAGGTAGGGAAAGGTGGAGGTGGTAGTCAGCAATAAAGTGCCACGATCGGCAACTGCAGTCAGATGGATATACAGGTAGGGGGGGCCCTGTATTCCGACCGATCCCAGGGTTCCCACACTATCAAACTGGGGGACCAAATCATGCACAGAGGCCGTCAGATACTCCATTCTCCTAATTTCAGACACCAATTGGAGAAATCTAGGCCAGGGGGGAGTTGCTCCGGACAGCCAACACAGCGGGATAAGCCTCTTAGCAGCTAGTAAAATAAAAATACCAATCGGCTGGTCTCTTATAGGTATGCCTGGAATAGGGAGACCCAGCAAACAGTATAAGGGATCAATCGGGAGGGACACCCCCGTCACCTCCACCACCAACGACCCCACCGCTATCCAGAAAGGCCTTATCAAGGGGCATTTCCCGAAAATATGAAACCGAGACTCAACGTCGAATCCACATCGCCAACAGCATGGCGAGACTGAAGGATCGTATTTGTGGATGACATCGGGGGTCTTATACCAAAACATAAGGATTTTTATTGCCGTTTCCCTTTGCGTGACACACTCAGAGGATTTAAAGGTAGAGGACCAAATCCTATCCCATGTCTGCAGGGAGATAGGTTTGTCCAACAACTGAGACCATCTACTCATATACAGATGTGTAAGTTAGTTTAGAGAAGTCGACTCCTGGAGGATTCGGTGAATAGAGGAAATTAAATTAAGTTGATGGGGACCCTGAGCGCAGAGATTTCAGTAATTTATTTAATTCAAAAAGTGAAACTCCTATATTATATAGATTCTTATCACTTCTCGGCCTTTTGGCTAAGATCAAAGATCAAGTGTAGT
Organism: Lithobates pipiens; assembly: GCF_037356315.1. Lineage (NCBI taxonomy): Eukaryota > Metazoa > Chordata > Amphibia > Anura > Ranidae > Lithobates > Lithobates pipiens. The sequence goes on along the minus strand of NW_027507791.1, from coordinate 70,377,144 downwards.
ATCTGTTCTTATCAGAAAAAATACATAAAATTAATTACGCACAGTCATATATTTCCAGCATTTTCTTTCTCTTCGTTTTAATAATTATGGCTTACAGCTAGTAAAAACCCCAAAATCTGTATCTCAGAAAATTTGAATATTACATGAGACTAATAAAAAAAGAAATTTTTTAATACAGAAATGTTGGCTTACTGAAAGGTATGCACTCAATACTTGGGTCTGGGCTCCTTTTTGCATGATTTACTGCATCAATACGGCGTGGCATGTAGGCGATCTGCCTGTGGCACTGCAGAGGGGTTATGGAAGCACAGGTTGCTTTAATAGTGGCCTTCAGCTCGTCTGCATTGTTGGGTCTGGTGCCTCTCATCTTCCTCTTGACAATACCCCACATATTCTCTATGGGGTTTAGGTCAGGCGAGTTTGGTGTCCAATTAAGCACAGTGATACCATGATCATTAAACCAGGTATTGGTACTTTTGGCAGTGTGGGCAGGTGCCAAGTCCTGCTGGAAAATTAAATCCGCATCTTCATAAAGCTGATCAGCAGAGTGAAGCATTAAGTGCTCTAGAATTTCCTCATAGAGGGCTGCACTGGACTTGATAAAACACAGTGGACCAACACCAGCAGATGACACGGTTCCCCAAATCCTAACTGACTGTGGAAAGTTCCTCCATACTTTGGGACCTTAATTACCAAATTAAACTTTCATCCGAAGACAGGACTTTTGACCACTGAGCAACAGTCCAGTCCTTTTTTCGCCTCAGCCCAAGTAAGACACTTCAGACCTCTCTGGTTCAGGAGTGGCTTGACACAAGCAGCTCGACAGTTGTAGCACATGCCCTGGATACGTCTATGTGTGGTGGCTTTTGAAGCACTGACACCAGCCGTAGTCTAATCCTTGTGAATCTCCCCTAAATTCTTGAATGGCCTTTTGCTTCACAATCCCCTCAAGGTTACGGTTATACCTGTTGCTTTTGCACCTTTTTTTTTTTTCTATCACGCTCTTTTTTTCCTTACACTCAACTCTCCATTAATATGATTGGATACAACACTCTGTACAAGTTGCCAGCTTCTTTAGCAATGACCTTTTGTGACTTGCCCTTCTTGTGGAGAGTGTCAGTTACTGTCTTCTGGATAACTATCAAGCCAGCAGTCTTCCCCATGATTGTGTAACCTACTGAACCAGACTGAGACCATTTAAAGGCTCAGGAAACCTTTTACAGATGTTTTACATTAATTAGCTGATTAGAGTGTGACACCATGGGTCAACAATATTGAACTTTTTCACAATATTCTAATTTTCTGAGATAATGAATTTTGGGTTTTCACTAGCTGTAAGCCATACTCATCAAAATTAAAGAAAGAAATCTATATAATATGAGTTTCACTTTTGGAATTGATTTACTGAAATTAACTTTTTGATATTCAATTTTTTTGGAGATGCATCTGTATGTAAACCCAATAATTAAAATATATAAACTTTAATATCTTAAGCAGATTTCAATACATTGAAAATGACTATTCAATAATATCTGGCCAGCTTAAAGCAGGAGTTCCGCCGTTTTTTTTTTTTAAAAGCCAGCAGCTACAAATACTGCAGCTGCTGACTTTTAAAATAGTGACACTTACCCGCCCAGCGCGCCCGCGATGTCGGCACCCGGAGCCGATCTCTCCATCGTCTCTCGGGTGCTGCCGCCGCCATCTTGGGTATGGGAATCAGGAAGTGGAGCCTTTCGGCTTCATTTCCCGGTTCCCTACTGCGCATGCGCGAGTCGCGCTGCGCAATAAGGATGGCCCCAGCTGTCTCTGGGATCCGTGTGTTTCCCAGCAGGCAGCGGGGACTTTCGGAAAGGGGCGTAGATTCTGCGGAAAGGGGCGTAACTTCTGCAGAATCTACGCCGGAAGTGGGTGCAGATACCTGTACTGTACAGGTACCTGCACCCCCCTCCCCCCTGAAAGGTGCCAATTGTGGCGCCGGAGGGGGGGAGGATTCCAATGAGCAGAAGGTCCACTTTAGGGTGGACATCCGCTTTAATACGGAGGTATGCTTGTGCAGGTATTTCCTGTTATAGCATGATAATACTTTGTTCCTATGTTCCAGTCATTCTTCTGGGTTGTCGTTCAATTGCATGTTTGAAACACAGGCATGGCCCACTGTTGTCACCAGCAATAAACCAGCTCTAAGATGTGGTGTGCAGAAATAATTGAAGTTGAAATCTTCTGTTAACGAAAGAGTCTGCATGAGATCAGCAGCTGTCCTTACCTGTAACTAAGGTGAAATCAAATAGTTTATTTTCAAAATGGCAGTTGATTGATACACCATACTTAAGTAAAGTTGTTCCATTAGGGTTTACATCTGCATTTAATATTTTGCTTTCAATACCTTTCCAGGATATTTAAAATTGAGTTATTGCATCATGCCAACCCTCAGGAACTTGGTGTCCTAGAAGACACCGTTTTAGAGCTTTCTCTCTAGTGTATTTTGTATTCATGGAAGCCAATGGGGAAATGATGCTGTCACATCATGTTTCTCAGTAAAATCTTTGCATAATTGTGTAGTAAAATCCTCTGTAAGACTGATGGATCATAACCTAATTGCACGTGTTTTGTGACTGGTCAAAACAAAACATTCTTGGCCTCTGGTGATTGACTAAATAATTAGCCAAGTAGAGGCACCAACAAGGTCATTAGCACCACTAGGGAGAACGTGTCATGAGAATGGAATATGCAAATAGGCCGCTGCCTAGCTGAGATTAGGCAGACAAAAAAAAGTCTGATCAATGGTTTGTTGTTTTTATTCCTGAATTACTCTGATATTATAGCTGTGTGCTCTGGCCAGTGTAAAATGTAACGTTGTTTGATCTCCGTACATAATCCTGTATTATATTAAAACCATAGCAGATAAGTTTATCATTCATTGCTCTGTTACTCTTTCCTCGTTCATCCTCTGATGTTCGGCCAAAAGTGATGTTTGATGTCAAGCTAATGCAACATGTAGATTAATGGAGGCTGTTTTGTGATGTGTACACACGAGAGTCGGACGAGCATCCAGCCGTTCTGGAGTCACCTCTTGCTGGCTGAGCATCATGGGAGAGAGGTCTGCAGCAGCTGGGACATAGTATCTTGCAAGCTTGTTATCTGTCAATACTGATTTTGAAGACCTTGGAGCATGGGCGACGGTTACATAACTCACAAAATATTTCAGCTTTTATTTTAACAGCACAAAACAATGCGTGACCTAAAAACCATTGCCTTTGTTCATTTAACGGGGGGGTTTTTAGTGGAATACTTTAACGTAATAATTTAAAATGGACCTCAACTCCGAAAGCTAAGAATTGCTATGTTTTTAATGTCTAGAAGTGTTAACTGTACCCAAGCAGTACTTGATTTCCTGCAAAATAAAATGGCTGTGTACTTCTTGACATTTGATGGTGCTTAGGCACTCCCTTTCTGTAGCCTCCTAGCTAAATATTTGCAAAGTATGATATCCAAGATTTTGCTGTCTCTGCTAGTCTCCCAGATTTGAAGTTGGATCATGTCACCACTGCTCACTGTTCTAATTAAGAGTTGATGGAGAGAAAGCTGTACTTGAGGACCTGTAGTAAAAGAACCCCCTTGTTTCTACTTCCTGCATTCTAAGGATCTCTGTGCTTTCTCTGCCTACCCTGCTTTTTTTACATTTTTTTTGTTTTTTTTTACTTTGTTCACCACCCCACCAATAATTAGATCGCTAGTCAAAGGTGATCTATTACATGAAGAAGCAATGACCTGAACCTCTAACAAGGTGGCTACCTCCACAATGTGGTACAGTACAGAACGGAGCATGGTATGTCATTGTGAAAGGATCAGCTACTGGGAGCCCCCAGACAATACTGCTGATTAGTCCTTTGTCATCTGCTTGGTCCTCTTTAAAGAAACATTCAGATCAAACATCAACATTTTACAGTTAAAGCAAAAGTGTACTTTAGACCTTGGGTTGTTATAAACCCCTTTTTCGCCTTTTGCTAGTCTCTGTAAAAGTATCAAAAGGACTTTGTTAGAGGTGCACCGAAATTTCAGCAGCCGAAACATATTGTCCAAAAATGGTGTGTTTCGGCATTTTGCCTATTTAAAAAAAAAAAAAAGAAAAGAAAAAAAAAGGGGACCGATAATGGCACACGATTCTGCCACAATTTTACGACGATTTTACTGCGTGTTTAGTGTGTTTTTCATAGGTCATGTGACTCAAAAACCCCATCTAAACATGAACAACTCAACACGGGTGTGTTATTGATGCGTTCTTGCTGCGTTTTTTGCAAGCGCCCTTTTTTTTTTTGCCTTACTTTGGAATGTAACCAATGTACACCATTTGTTTTCTATGTGCCACTTGGTTTTTGTACCTTTTGTGGAAATTGCAATACAAATTATTGGAAAAGAAAATGAGACTTACTGGCTTTACCACCAGGTGAATATAAAAGAAAGAGAGCCTAAAGAAAATATATTCAGCCAGTACTTCTGCAATATAATGTTTGCTTTTGGGTTTAATACCACTTTAAGCAGGATTGTTGTTGTTCTTTATGAATAAATAACATGCCCATGCTTTTTATTTTTATTTTTATTTTATTTTTTGCGCATGCACGCTAGTAGATATTCAAAGTAAAGACTTTGTGCCTACTGGAGGGATTATTTCTTTCAACGCAGAAAGAGAGAAACCAGTTTTTTACCCTTTATAGTAGCCAATTATTATACTTGGTACTGTCCCATCACCAGAACAAATCTGGCTGGCTTTATTCCCAGGGGTTAGCGTGAGAAACTCTGGGAACTGTAGCAGTTTCAGGCACAACCATGAAGGACTTCCCAGGGCACAAATACAAGATCCTGCTGGGTATCCAAGGCCGTTTTTAACATTAATGTTGCAGTTCTTCAGCTGGTAGAGGAAAATCAGGTTAAATGTTACTCGTCAACAGAGAATCGCGCCAATGCTGCTCTTCATTAGCTCGTCATCCAGTCCTGCTTCTACATTACCTTCCCATCTAATTCTGTCGCCCAATTTACCTACAAATGTCTGTTGGTGGCTAGACAAATTTAAAAGCTAAACAATATTTAAAAAAAAACAAGAATGTGAATGTGTTTTGGTGCTGCTTCTGCTTACTTTTCTGCCCTACACACAAGCCAGTGGGAGTCGAAAGTTAGTTTATGGACATAACTATAACCTCTGTTTTTCAGGGGAATATAGTGCAGACAATACATCTATCAATATTGGTCAAGGTAATACTAGTGCTGCCCCTTTTGGGTTGAAGGAACTTGCTGCAGTGGTAGACTTTTCCAAACAGTAAGGTACCAGAACCAGATGAGCTGCTGGCTGAGTGGTACAGGCAACATATAGATATTATCTCACCTTTATCGGGAATGTTTACAGTCGGGCCAGCTGCATCCCTCACTGTATGAAGCACACGGCCCTGCGTGTGAAGGGAATACAGGTGGGTGTATAAGAGGAAAAAACTGTTATGCGCTGATGATATGGACCCTTTTCTGGGGAGATCATGACCAGTCGTTACCTCAGCTCTATCTATTCTGGACACCTTCTCCCGGTTTTCTGGTCTTAAGGTGATTTGGGATAAGTCACAAATTTTGCTATTGAAAGTTCCATCCCCAACTCTTGGGGCTCAAATAGCCTGCCCACTTTAGTGGGTAGATTAGGTAATATTCAGTCCCAAATATTTCACCTTGTCAGTTTTTGACTTTGATCCCCTTATGGTTGCTCCAATTCTGCAGACACTTAAGCAATGCACGCAGGCCTGCTGGTGTAAGCTACCGCTATCCCTGATTAGGAAAATTAATCTGCTGAAAATGTAATTTCTCCCCCTATTCCTATACATCTTTAGGAACTCCCCAGTCTGGATACCATCAGACTATTTTCCAGTCCATTGATCGTGATTTCACACTTTCTCTGGGCTGGGGTGACTCCACACCTGAGGTTGCAAGTGTTGCAACAGCCCTGGAAAGAAGGGGGGTTGGCGGGTACCCAGTTTTGCATGATAATTCTTAGTGGGGCAGTCGGGGTTTTGCACATAGATGACTGACTTAGCCAGATGATGATGCTGTTCTAACTAACTTTAGAAGCTGCAGTAGTTGGTTCCTGTGAGGCTCTGTTTGGCCTGTTATACAAGGGGAGAGGGGCCCCTTATCCTGTTATGGTGTCCATGCACTCAGTCATCAGAACGTGAGATTTTACTAGAAGGGCTGAACTTCAGGGTGGAGTGGTGTCACCCCATACTCTGTGGCGTAATCCATGCTTCTCTCACTTTTTTTGCATATCCAGATCCAATCATCTGGAGCAGATATGGGATCAAAACAGTGGGTTCAGTGGTTGGAAATGGGGTTTTAACATTTGATGTGCCCAGAAGTACTAGCTTCCCACCCCGCACCTGTTTAGTTTTCTCCAGTTAAGACATGCCTTTTATGCCCAATTTGGGTCCTCCACTCTGTGCGGACTGGCAACCTGGAATCACTGCTACAAACCTACCTAAAGCCTTGTCTACTATCTACAAAGAATTATTCATAGATACTACAAAGGTTCTAGCATCCTGTCGTGCTGCATTGATGTCGGATTTCCCACAGCTTGACGATGATTGTGATGATATATGGGGCACCACGTTTGCCAAACTGGTGTCAGCGCATGAACACTTGATACAGTTCAGGTTCCTTCATAGGATTTACTACACCCCTGCTAAACTAACAAGGATTTTCCCTGTACGCCCGTCGAACTGGAGGTGTGATGCACCTGGGCAGATTTTTTGTTCATCTTCTGGCTTTGCCCACACATGCGGCAGTTCTGGGTGTGGATGCTGGACTGTGCTAGGTCGGTCACTACGATTGCCATTACACCATCTATAGAAGTCTCTGTCAGGCTTGGTGGACACATTAGCACCCAAAAATGTGATCTGTACTTTGCTCACCTTGCTCTTGTACTATACCTGCAATGTGATTATCTTATCGCGAAAGAAACTGTCGGCCTCTGCCATTATGGCCTGGAAGGCATTGATTAACAAGGCTCTACCGATTGTATGGAGCTGCATATCTCAATAGAGGGGTAACTGATAAGTTTAAAAATGTGTGGGGCGGTTGGATAGAAAATAGCTCAACAACATCAGATTAACTGTATCTTGGTTGATGGTTGTGATATGTAGTGAGTAGCCTGGATGGGCACCTATAATTTCTTTCCTTCCTTCCTTCCTTCCTTCCTTCCTTCCTTCCTTCTGGAAGGATCTGACGTTTTCTTTTATTTAGTTCGGGAGCTGCATTGTACACTGGTGCTGTTATATTGTAGTGCTAAGTGTTTGCTATGTTCCAAGTTTGTATTCTTTTTTTTTTTTTTCTGTGTGAAAAATCTTTAATGAGAATTTAAAAAAAAGCCGATTTAATACTAGTGCTAAAAATTGGCCATGGTTTAGTTAAATTTTACTATAATCTGGCATAATGTACACTGATTTTCAGGTAACACTACAGTAATTACTAGCATTGCACCAATTCCGGTATCTGTGCTGATCCTAAGAATTTGCACGTATACTTGTGTAAATGCTCAGATACTAAAACCGATACCTTTTACACATATGTGAATTGGATGTATTTTGAACCGCATCTGATTTGCATGACATTTGGGCCTGCAACCTTTTCAATGGAGCCGGTTCACATAGCAGAGAGTGCGTTTTTAAAGAGTCCGGTACAATTTTGCGGTTCAGGTGCGATTTCCATTGTCATACAGTTTGACAATTAGCACCTGAACCACTGAACAAATTTGCACCAGAGGGGGCTGAAATCCCGCTGCCGAAACCGGACCACATTTATGTCACTAAAAATAGTTCTTGGTAATTGGTATCGGCGAGTACTTAAGGCAGTATTGTATTTTTACTCGTACTTGGTCTTAAAAAAAAAAGAAAAAATGGTATCGGTGCATCCCTAGTCATTTTTACTGAAAGCTAAATCCTAGGCACCAAAAATTTTAAGTCGAATTCCAAGAATGCATCCTTTTTGTAAAAGGTGAAGAGACACCATGATTTAAGTCCAAGGAGCTACATGACATCTCCTGGGCTTATCTCTATTATTTATATCTGACAGGTTTATTGCTCTGCTGGGAATTACACTTGAGACAATCGGGGCTGTGAGTGGCGAAAGGCAAACGGAACAGCTATGCCCACCCCTCTCCTCTGCTGCCCATTCTTAGAAGCCTTTGTATTTTGTGAATATGTTCAAGAGTGGGGGAAGGGCTGGCATAGCATCTACAGCGACTTTCCTGTTTAAGATGCAGAGCTCAGAAGGATCAGCGTTGGGCTCCCGGAACTACAGCGATAGTACTGTAAAGCTGCCAAATATAAATTAGAGGGCTAAGCCCGAGAGGTGTCATGCACTTTGCTGGACTTAAAGTGGAACTAAACCCATCAATCTAACGGTTTCAAAAATTAGTTCCATTTCTGGCATGGCGGGAATGTTAACTGTCACATTTTGTATGTGTTTTCAACCAAACTGTCAAATCACCAAATGGCTGGAGTCATAACTGATCACATGTGCAGCACCATGGCATTTGCAGAGCAAGCAGAAGCTAAGATGGCAACTTCCTTGGGTGAAAGGGATTGGAGGGTTTAGTTCCACTTTAACTCATAGGGTGCCTTCTCTTTTTACAAAGGAGCTGAATTCCTGGAATTCATCTTTAAATATATTCCCCTATAGCCATGAAGGCATAAATCCACGTGATGTGCACCAAATGCCTTTGTAACGCCAGCCATTACATTGTAAATGTAGCAGTGACACATCACTATGGTGCACATAGTCTGCTCAGAGAACAAAGACAATATTTGCTTATCCCAGGGTTCAACTCTGAAAAAAAAAAAGTTTTGAAAAAAGATTTTAATTAACTTGTCTCCTTGGATTTTAGATCTGTTTCCATGTATTGTCTTTTATTTACCGAATAGCTTCTTTTTCCAAATTACAAAAGAAAAAAATAAGAAAACACAAGACGATTGCCCCTTGGGTTTTTACGGTCAAAGGGATGGAATTGGTGTGTATGTCCAACCGTCGCATCGAATTACACAGAAGAGGGGATCTGAGGGACTGGTCAGTCTCACGTTTCCAAATAAATGTAGCCACAGATGCAGATGATTTAGGTGTGTGTGCTTGGGTAACATCAAATTAGAACAACATTATATGCATTGCGTGCATAGCTATTTGGTATTCTATCACATGAAGCCCTAATTGTAGGCTACTGAATTGTCTAACTTGGCCTATCTGAATAGGGCTGTCGGTTTTTTTCTAGGCATAGCTGTAATGCATCAGACTATCGCCTGCCTAAAATTGCTTCCTTTCTAGTAATCTGGCATTCTGGGAATACCGATTCCTTAGCCTGTGAGTGTGCGGGCAAGGTATTCTCAAGAGACTGTCCAATGTATGTAAGAAGACTGGTCTGGACCAACCTCAAGACAGCTCCTAAACGTGAGGAGTCGGCAACAATGCAACACTGACATGGCTCTAGCAATTCTCCTCCACAGCCACAATATACACAATTCTTTAATAGAAGCCAGGCATAGTTGTAAATCATTACACTCCTCCAATTAGACCTAGTTGTTAGACTGGTGACCCACCACATGGTGCACACTGCCATATAACAGGACCTGACAAGTTCACTGGAAAGACAATGCAGAGTTAGCATGGTCCCACTTTTTGGCAGCATTTTTATTGTGGAGGGGTGATGTCTAAGGGAAGGAGCTTTAAAACAACTCTAGTCAAATAAAAGTTAGCCATAATACATCAGTACATGTTTGGTGCGCTAGGTTAAGTAGCAGCGCAAGGAGCCTATTAGTTCATATGCTGACCAGAAGAATGACGATAAAAAGAGAAAGCAAAGTGACCGAGAGATGACCTCATCACTGTACTGATTCTCCTGTCACTGTCCAGTCACAGGCGGCAGGTCCAGGGTGGCTGGGGCTCAGAGATAATGGGTTGAATGATGCTGACCAACAGACTGAGAACATCTAGTGGCAAAAAAAGTACTGCAGAGCATCTATCGATTTGAAGCAGCGTATTGCAGGGAAAAGCTGGTTTTGTTGTTTTATCTTTTAATGAGCTATTCATGCTCCTTATTTTGGGCTGGAGTAACTTTCTGTAACTGTTGCAACCTGGGGACTGTGTCCAGTCCTGTGATAAGGGACTGCAGTCCAGCTAGGTTTGCTGGGTAATCTCTGGTAATTGATTTTGTTTTGCATTTTTTGGTTTCCATATTTCATAATATTAGTAATTCATTCTTTTATACCTCTTAGGCCCCTTTCACACATGTGCGATTTGGGACTGCAAAGTCACATGACAAGTCATTCCTCATGATTTCCAATGATTACCATTCATATATGTGTGACTTAAAGTTGTGGGGACTTCAAAGTAGTCCCTGTACTACTTTGGTCTGACTTTCATGTGAGTTGAGGTCCAAGTTGAAGACCTCAAATTTACATAGGCATTCCCTGAGACTGTGGCAAAATTGCGGTCAAATCGCGTGCAGTGTGAAAGGGGCCTTAGGCTCCATTTACACTTGTGCAACTTGTCATACAATTTTGGACATCAAAGTAGCATGTCAAGTAGTTCCCCATGTTTTCCAATGATAACCTTTCATATACGTGTCAAGTTTGCACTCCTAAAGTCGACGCAACTTTGGAGTCATGCAAGTGTGATCCGAGCCTTAGACTTCCTATCATCTTAAGTAGCACAAAGATTAGTGGTATTCACATTGTATCATAGTTTCAGTTGACTGTCTTCAGATCTGTTAGCCAATTTCCCATTGGTCAGTATGGATTACCATGATCTGTAGATCAGGTTTGCAATCAAAATTGGTCCATTCTAAAATGATGACAAAGTGTTGGTGTCCATTTATATGTCACGTATTCAGCTTCATTTTGTTGTGCCAGAAAGAGTTAATTGGGCTGCTGCTGGCTTGTGTTAAGCTGTCATCTCAATTGTTAGTGTTGCAAGTTATTCATGTCAGACAAATGCCTTGAAGCCAGTTTTCAGAGTAACAAGATAAAGATGTCCCTGTTTCATTAACAGTGGAAAAAATGACATCCTGCATCGTTTGTAATTAAACATTGTGTAATGCTAGATGATTAAACTGCTCCTAAAAATGTTTTACCATGAAAACGCATCTGGGTTTGTAATGGCCATCGATGGCTGTCACCTCAAATGCATTTTATGTTTTCCATGCTGGTTCCCACCAGCCAAACAAATTAGCTTTTCATCTTTGTTAGATTAGGTCCTCAGGGGAGGATTAGCGAGGCCCATGTTTGGGTTTTGTCACCTACATACTGTATGGAAATAATTTGGCTGAATATTAACTATTAGTGTATAAATTTGCCCTCCAAAAATACCATTCCTGCCTCAAAACTGCCAAAAAGACCTACTTTATCACGCTCATTAACACCCGCAGTCTCCGTCAACTCTCTTCTACATTTACCACTCTACGTGTCCTCCACTACATCTGCCCACTAACTTACTCACTGCCCAGGAGATTGCTAATCACTTCAAAAATAAGATTGAGACAATTCATCTTGATCACCACTCTACAGATATCTCCCTCACTTTACACTACTCCTTATCCTCCTGCACAATCAATACTTCCCTCTATTAACCCAGCTACTATAGAGGAAGTCGCTAAAAGCCCACCTAACCTCCTTCCCCCTGTTCCTTTTCAAATACTACGGTCACCGTCTGGCTCTATCCTACACACTTTTAACTCATATCTTCAACCTCTCACTCTCTACTGGCATCTTCCCCAACCCTCTAAAACAGGGGTCTCAAACTTGCGGCCCTCCAGATGTTGCAAAACTACAAGTCCCATGAGGCATTGCAAGGCTGACCATTACAAGCATGACTCCCACAGGCAGAGGCATGATGGGACTTGTAGTTTGACAAGAGCTGGAGGGCCACCAGTTTGAGACCCCTGCTCTAAAACATGCGCTAATCATTCTCATAACAAAAAACTGCCTCACTAGACTCCACTAATCTTAACCTAAGACCTGTCTCTTTACTCCCTTTTGCCTCCAAACTCCTCTAAGTTTAGTCTACAACTGACTTGGCAACCACCTCATTAAGAAAAACCTTCTTGATCCCCTTCAGTCTGGATTTCGCCCACAGCACTCCATGGAAACTGCCCTCCTAAGACTTACAAACGACTTACTAACAGCCAAAACCAACAGTCATTATTCCGTATTCTTGGACCTTTCCGCTGCTTTTGTTAGTTGATTTCCCGCTCCTCCTCCTCTGTTGGTTCAAATCTTACTATCTCATCGCACCTTCAGTGTCACTTACAACTCAGCTTCCTCCTCTCCAACTCCTATTACCATTGGGGTCCCCCAAGGTTCTGTCCTTGGACCTCTAGTATTCTCAATCTACACGTCCTCCTTGGGTCTGCTGATAGCCTCCCATGTCTTCCACTACCATTTATATGCTGATGACGCCCAAATCTATCTCTCTGCTCTTCAGCTCACCCCATCAGTCTCCTCGCGCATCACTGATTTACTAACGGACATATCAGCCTGGATGTCAAACTACTTCCTCAAACTGAATCTATCTAATACCAAGCTCTTAATATTTCCTCCCCTACCCCTGGCTTCTCTGTCAACATCAATGGCACATCTATCAGTCCGTCCCCACATGCCAGGGTGCTAGGGGAAACCTTAGACTCTGTACTGTCCTTTCAGGCCCACATCCAACCCCTGTCCAAATCATGCCGCCGCCACAACATTTCCAGAATACGCCCCTTTTTAACTAATGACTCCACCAAGCTTCTAATTCACTCCCTGGTTATCTCTCTCCTCGACTACTGCAACTCCATCATCGGATTACCTTTACATACACTATCCCCCTTCAGTCCATAATCGATGAGTCTTGCAGCAGCATTCACCTTACCAACCATTCAGTGTCCTCCACACCGCTCTGCCAATCCCTCCACTGGCTTCCACTCACTCAACAAATAAAATTCAAAGTACTAACAATAATTTTCAAAGTCATCCATAACTTTGCCCCCAGCTACATCACTAACCTAGTCCCAAAATACCAACCAAGCCGCTATCTTCAGCTCTTCCAAGACCTCCTGCTCTCTAGCTCCCTTGTCTCCAGCTCCCTTGTCACCTCCTCCCATGCTCGCCTCCAGGATTTCTCCAGAGCTTCTCCCATCCTTTGGAACTCCCTGCCCCAATCTGCTCTACTGTCCCCTAATCTGTCCATCTCTAGCCTATCCCTGAAAACCCTTCTTTTTAGAGAAGTCTATCCTGCTTCTAACTAATACACTGTTTTACTTCCTCCATCAGTTCATCCCCCCACAGCTATTGCCTTTTTGTATCAATTGACCCTCCCTTTTTTATATTGTAAGCTCTAATGAACAGGGCCCTCTGATTCCTTTTGTACCAAATTGTAAAGTAACTTTAATGTCTGCCTTTATTTTGTTAGGCGCTGCGCAAACTGTTGGCACTATACAAATCCTGTATAATAATAATATGATATGGACTTGAGCTCAAAGTATGTTTGCTGTGTTATAAGGGACATTCAGAAATGTTGTTGTGCCTAAACAGCACCCTGAAAAATATTACTTTTTGTCTAAAATTCCTCATGAAAACTAGAGTACTTCTTAGTGTAGCGCTACCCCTTGGAGGAGCCGCTTAAGTATGTTTGTTTGGTTCCGTACCCTGCCTCCCAACTCCAAGAACAGTCTCGGCCCCTCTGGCATGCCTGGCAATGGTGTAAGTGCAAGGACCAATGAAAAACACACACTCTATAAAATGCAGAAATTTCCTTTAAGGTTTCTGTGGAATAGTAACGCAGTAGCAGTGTATATCAAGTAAATCAACTGAAGTGTAAATCACCTGGTTGCCGCCATGCACACTTGACGCCATCTGAACCAAATAAGTTTATCTTGGTCTCATCAGGCCTCAGGACATGGTTCCAGTAATCCATGTCCTTAGTCTGCTTGTCTTCAGCAAACTGCAGGCTTTCTTGTGCATCATCTTTAGAAGAGGCTTCCTTCTGGGATGACAGCCATGTAGACCAATTTGATGCAGTGTGCAGCTTATGGTCTGAGCACGGACAGGCTGGCTCCCCATCCCTTCAACCTCTGCAGCAATGCTGGTAGCACTCACACGTCTATTTACAAAGACAACATCTGGATATGACGCTGACAACTTCTTTGGTCGACCATGGCGAGGCCTGTTCTGTGTGGAACCTGTAAATCTTATCTGAGAGAGATTAAATCTCCATTATAGTACATGGGTAACAACTGTATGGTCTTGGCCACCGTGCTGCAGCTCAGTTCCAGTGTCTTGGCAATCTTATAGCCTGGGTCATCTTTATGTAGAGCAACAATTCTTTTTTTCAGATATTCAGAGTTTTCTTTGCCTTGAGGTGCCATGTTGAACTTCCAGTGACCAGTATGAGTGTGAAAGGGATACCATATTTAACACACCTGCTCCCCATTTATGCCCGAGACCTTTTAACACTAATGAGTCACGTGACACCGGGGAGCGAAAATGGCTTATTAGGCCCAATTGGGACATTTTCACTTAGGGGTGTACTCTTGTTGCCAGCTGTTTAGACATTAATGACTGTGTGTTGAGTTAATTTTGAGGGGACAGCAAATTTACACTGTTATACATGCTGTACACCAGGGGTGCCCAACCTTTTTAAGAGTGAGGGCCACTTAAGCAACTTGGTAACAAGTCGTGGGCTGCAATGAGCGGAGCGGGCAGATGACGGGTCACGGATACTCTATAGGCACTCTGATCTGATCCACCCAGATGAAAGGGGATGGATTCCCTTCTATTTTTTTTTTTTTTTATCGGATTTTTAGGATTGGCTTGGAGGCAGGCAGGAGTAAATGGACTAAAGTCTGTTTACATCTTCCGCTCTGTAGAGCTGAATTGAGGGTCCGATTGGGTAGGGCCGAACGTGTGAAAAGGGCCTAAACTGCTTTCACACTGATCTGTGGTTTACCCACATCGTGGGTGAAGCGTAGTGCACCTGTGTCTACCCTGTGGGTTAACTGAACTTTGCCATAGATTATGCCTGTGGAAAAGTCCGGCGCTGTACAGGAAACATCGGCTTATGAGCCTCTGCTCTGCAGCCGCATTCGTCCTCTACCACCAGCTTCATTCACAACACTGATGCTGTGTTATGACGGGTCAGCAACCTGTGATCTGGGCTTGCTAACCCACCTTTCCAGAGCAGGAGGTTGCGGGCCACATCAGAGGGCTTCGTGGGCCACTGGTTGGCCACCCCTGCTGTACACTCACTTCTTTACATTGTAGCAAAGTGTAATTTCTTCAGTGTTGTCACATGAAAAGATATAATAAAATATTTACGAAAATGTGAGGGGTGTACTCAATTTTGTGGGATACAGTAGGTAGCCTGCTTGGTATCCGGTTTGCAAGGCAGACACTTGTGACTGTGAAAGGCTGCCAAAAATCACTATAACAGGGCAATAGTGAAACACAGATTGGTGCATGCAAGGGTCTTGAGGACTAGCCCAGGGCCACAGGTTGGGCATCAAGAATTTAAAGAGGGACTGCAGTCTTCTCAAATAATTAGTAATTAAAACATCTTTGCCATTCTGAATCTTCCCTCCAAGCACTTTGCATATTATTTCAATAATACTGTGATTCTGTACTTGCCAAATATGCTGTAGAAATCTCCCTCCACCAAGTCTGGCTGCATCCATTTTAACTGTGGGCAGCTGAAGCTGCTGCCTGTTCACTTCCTGGATTTACAGACGCACACCTCCAGCTCTGCATTACTGCAAAATACCCCATTGCTCCTATGGCACAGCAGATGTCAGTGGTGACATGTCTGCTGACACCCGCTGCTATCCGATCCTGTCTGCCAAATCCAGAAGGATGATTATCCCATTTTCCATCCGTCGGGAGGATCAGATCCGATATGATTGGATGACCACGGACACGCAATCTGTTGTCCTCTGATTTCCCCATAGAGGAGAGTGGCATTCTGTCTGTTTCTGCTCCGCACAGTGAGCAGAGACAGACCTGTTATCCGCCGACACAGCAGGGGTTAAAGGAGCGATCCCCCATGCTGAGCAAGCGGATGACACAAAACAGAGGCGCTCATGTGAAAGGACCCTAAAGCCTCGTTACACACGATTGGACTTCTTTCTGACAACAAAACTGTGGAATTTAGTTTGAAGGGTGCTGGCTCCAACTTGTCTTGCGTACACAGTCACACAAATGTTGGTCAACAATTATGAACGTAGTGACGTACAAGACGTATGGGATATCCCTGTTACGAATGCCAGTTTTTCCAGACGAGCTCTTCCGGCTTGTCCTTGATTCCCAGAATGCATGTTTGTACTTTGGACTTTTGTACACACGATTGGAAAATCCGACAACACGCATTTGTTGGCGGAAAATTTGAGCGCATGCTAGCCAACATTTGTTGGTGGAAAGTCCGACAACAAATGTCCGATGAAGCATACACATGGTCGGACTTCCCCCCCAACAAGCTCACATCCAACATTTCCCATCTGAAAATCCGATTCTGTGTATGTGGCATTAGGAAACTTGAACAAGTAGCTTCCACGGTTTAATTAGAGATGCTGCTCAGACAGTCTTGCGACTTGCACCCATATTCCACATTCTATAGCCAGGCGAGTGACGTACTCCCTTTGTGATAGGATTTTTCATCTTCCGATATCACAACTCCGTCCTCATTGGGCAATGAGCCAGCATCCCCTTTGTCCAGTTAGTAGGGTAATGAACTGGAAAGCAGTGGAGCTGAAGCTATAAGCAAGCGACTATTCTCTTGGCTGTTGAGTGCAGCAGAGGTGTGTAAATCGCAACAGTGGCTGAACATTGTATCTAATCCTTTGACAAGTTTTGTGTATTTAGATGCCTTGCTGGAGTTGCACTTTAAATAAGCCATGGTTTCATTGTCTAATGACAAGGGCTAATAAGTATGGAGCAGCAGTAAGCAGGTTTCATAAATAGCTCTGTGTTTTAAGATGATGTCAGACAGCGTTTACTTGCGGTTCTTTTCTTTAGCTCAGCATGGCAATGAATGGGTATTGCGCTCCCCCAGTATACAGGTGTGGGGGAGAGATCAGACTAAAACTGCTGAATGCAAGGTTTTGAACCGGTTTGTTGTGGAGAAAACATAGAAGAAGCATGCTAATTCAGACAGGTTTTATTTCCTATTACTGGTCCTAAGCAGTTTAGAGCACTTTTTTTTCTTCGCTTATCCTATAATAAGAGAAGACTGGAATAGGTAACTCTTCATATTGTAAATGTATTCATGGATGACAGATTTTCCCTGGGAGTGCCCTTTAACGGTTAACCGTCTCCTGCCATCTAAACCTGCCACCTGCCATATTATTTCATCATATTCCAAAAGGAACACCTGTCTCTTTACCTGTGCTACTGTATTATGTGTGTATGCCTGAATCTGCTATTGTTCAGTCTGTTCCTCCCATCTGCTAGAATGAGAAATAATCCAAAAAGCAAGCACCTTTCTTATTCACTATATATGTTAAATGCAGGCGTATTTGAAGATTCTTTACATTGGAATGTAGTTTATAGTACTGAGAAGGTTCTGACCCGATTACATGCTGGCTGTTAAATCGCTACCAAAATCCTCCTAAATCTTACAATGATTTATAAAGCTTTGGAGGTTTGTGTTCTACTGGACACCTAGGGAATTGTTCCCCTGCAAAGCTGCTAGACAATCTGCAAATCTAAAGTGCACAGTGCATGATGTAAAGTCCGCTGTACAATGCTCACTGATTATGTATACACAGGGCTTTTTTTTCAGCAGGAACTTGGGGGAACGCAGTTCCGGCACCTCCAGAACTGAATGGCAAGGGTTGCTGGGCTGTGCAGGAGATTCTATTCATGCTGGCTGTTGAGGAATCTATTTTTGCTGAAGGGGATCTATTTTTGGGGATGAAGGAGGACTACTGTTGCTGGGGAGGACTTATGTTGCTTATGGGGATCTATTGTTGCTGGGTGGGAGTCTTATGTTGCAGGGTCATCAGTTATTGTTGGGAGGAATCTACTGTTGCGAGGGGTCTTTGTAGCTGGCTGCTGGAGGGTCTATTGATGCTTGATGGAATTTTTTTTTCTGATGGCGGGTCTATTGTTTCTGATGGCGGGTCTATTGTTTCTGATGGCGGGTCTATTGTTGCTGGGTGTGAGTCTTATGCTGCAGGGGGGTCAATCGTTGCTGGGTGGGATCTACTGTTGAGGGAGGGTTCTAATGCTGCTGGCTGCTGAAGGGTCAGTTGATTCTGGCTGTTGGGTATGCATTGTTGCTGGACGGGATCTATTGTCGCTGGGCTGTCCATAGCTAGATCTATTTTATTGCCTTTCTTGTTTTCATTAAGAAACTCAATATAAAATACTTAGTTCTGTAGTCTCTACAAGGAGCAGTACTGGGAGATGGGTAAGGGTTGGACCCACAGAACAGTGATCAGAGGTGGGTAGGGGGCAGGGTCAAGGGGTGACTCGGAAGGCCGGGCGGGGGGTTCCTGCACCTTCTCTCTGTGGGAAAAAGAGCCCTGTGTATACAAGTCTCAATATATGTACAGAATTTGAGCTCTTCAGATTCTGTTTTATAGTGTCGGTCCAGTAAAAATGAACATTTCAGCTTCTTGGTAGATTGGAGAGTAAAGCCCCATACACACTATCAGATTTTCTGCAGATTTTTTTTTTCCTTCAGATTTACCAAAACCATATAATATGAGGTCAAACCTTAGGAGTTTCAATTTATATGCAATCAGGCAGGCCCTTGCACTACATGGTTTTGGTAAATCTGCAGACATAAATCAGCAGAAAATCTGATAGTGTGTATGGGGCTTTAACCACCTTCAGACCGGACCATTTTGCTGGTAAATGACCAGAGGTCTTTTTACAATTTGGCACTGCGCTGCTTTAACTGGTAATTGCGCGGTCATGCAATGTTGTACCCAAACAAAATTTGCGTCCTTTTCTTCCCACAAATAGAGCTTTCTTTTGATGGTATTTGATTGCCTCTGCGATTTTTATTTTTTGCGATATAAACGTAAAAAGACCGCAAATTTTGAAAAAAAAATGATATTTTCTACTTTTTGTTATTAGAAAAATCCAATAAACTCAATTTTAGTCATACATTTAGGCCAAAATGTATTCAGCCACATGTCTTTGGTAAAAAAAAAAGTCAATAACTGTATATTTATTGGTTTGCGCAAAAGTTGTCACATCTACAAACTAAGGTACATTTTCTGGAATTTACGCAGCTTTTAGTTTACGACTGCCTATCTCATTTCTTGAGGTGCTAAAATGGCAGGGCAGTACAAAACCCCCCCAAATGACCCCATTTTGGAAAGTAGACACCCTAAGGAAATTGATAAGAGGCATGTTGAGCCCATTGAATATTTTATTTTTTTGCCTTAAGCGATTGAATAATGACAAAAAAAAATTATTATTTTTTTTTTACACAAAGTTGTCACTAAATGATATATTGCTCACACATGCTATGGGCATATGTGAAATGACACCCCAAAATAAATTCTGCTGCTTCTCCTGAGTATGGGGATACCACATATGTGGGACTTTTTGGGAGCCTAGCCGCGTACGGGGCCCCGAAAACCAAGCACCGCCTTCAGGCTTTCTAAGGGCGTAAATTTTTGATTTCACGCCTCACTACCTATTACAGTTTTGAAGGCCATAAAATGCCAAGATGGCACAAAACCCCCACAAATGACCCCATTTTAGAAAGTAGACACCCCAAGTTATTTGCTGAGAGGCATGTTGAGTCCATGGAATATTTTATATTTTGCCACAAGTTGCGGGAAAATTACAAACTTTTTTTTTTTTTTCACAAAGTTGTCACTAAATGATATATTGCTCACGCATGCCATGGGCATATGTGAAATGACACCCCAAAATAAATTCTGCTGCTTCTCCTGAGTACGGGGATACCACATATGTGGGACTTTTTGGGAGCCTAGCCGCGTACGGGGCCCCGAAAACCAAGCACCGCCTTCAGGCTTTCTAAGGGCGTTACAGTTTTGAAGGCCATAAAATGCCAAGATGCCACAAACCCCCCCCAAATGACCCCATTTTGGAAAGTAGACACCCCTAAATTTAGGGGTACACTAGTGAGACTAGGTAATAAATGGCGGGTGCCCTGAAACTATAAAAAAAATAACTAACCAACCAGCGTCACCTGTAACAGTTATATGGTGATCACTGGTGAAAGGGTTAACTAGGGGGCAATCAGGGGGCTTTATGCGGTAGTATATGGGGGTCCCTGGCGCTATAAAAAGCTGCAGCGAACCTAAATACCTACCTGCCTAACTAGCGTCACCTGTGACACTAATACAGCGATCAGAAAAACGATCGCTTATTAGGCTGGGTTCACACTGGAGCGATGCGGGAACGCCATGAATCCGCGGCGGGTTCCCGCATCGCATGCCTCCCGGCGGCAGTTCACACTGCCTTATGCGAACTGCTGGGAGTGTCAGTGAAATGTTAATGACACCCCCAGATCAGTTCGCATATCGCAGTGCGATCTGCAAACTCGGATCGCATGGTGTGAACACCCATGCGATCCGATTCTGCTGCGGACCAAAAAAAGGGTCCCGTGCGAGTTTGCGGCGGGTGCGGCGGGTGCGACACGAATTCAGCCATACTGTCTGTATGGCTGAACTCGAATCGCACAGAGATCGGATGTGATTTGCACTGCAGTGCGGTGCGAATCACATCCGTTCTCATAAACCGCTGCAATGTGAACCCAGCCTTAGTGACACTGGCGACGGGGGGTGATCACGGGGTTAAACCTTTATTGGGGGGGTTAGGGGGGTACCTTAGAACTAAAGGGGGCTAACTCTAACTGCCCTAACAGTTATTACAGTCACAAATGACACCCGCCGGGTGATCAGGGGGTTAAACCTTTATTAGGTAATAAATGGCGGGTGCCCTGAAACTATAAAAAAAATAACTAACCAACCAGCGTCACCTGTAACAGTTATATGGTGATCACTGGTGAAAGGGTTAACTAGGGGGCAATCAGGGGGCTTTATGCGGTAGTATATGGGGGTCCCTGGCGCTATAAAAAGCTGCGGCGAACCTAAATACCTACCTGCCTAACTAGCGTCACCTGTGACACTAATACGGCGATCAGAAAAATGATCGCTTATTAGGCTGGGTTCACACTGGAGCGATGCGGAAACGCCGCGAATCCGCGGCGGGTTCCCGCATCGCATGCCTCCCGGCGGCAGTTCACACTGCCCTATGCGAACTGCTGGGAGTGTCAGTGAAATGTTACTGACACCCCCAGATCAGTTCGCATATCGCAGTGCGATCTGCAAACTCGGATCGCATGGTGTGAACACCCATGCGATCCGATTCTGCTGCGGGCCAAAAAAAGGGTCCCGTGCGAATTTGCGGCGGGTGCGGCGAATGGCTGAACTCGAATCGCACAGAGATCGGATGTGATTTGCACTGCAGTGCGGTGCGAATCACATTCGTTCTCATAAACCGCTGCAATGTGAACCCAGCCTTAGTGACACTGGCGACGGGGGGGTGATCACGGGGTTAAACCTTTATTGGGGGGGTTAGCGGGGCACATTAGAACTAAAGGGGGCTAACTCTAACTGCCCTAACAGTTATTACAGTCACAAATGACACCAATGCAAAAAAAAAAAAAAAAAAAAGCAATTGGTGTCACTGTGACTGGGGGGGGCAGGGGTAATTGGGGGGTGATCGGGGGGTAAAGGGGGGGTGTGAGTGTGCCTGGCATGTTCTACTGTGTAGTGTAGTGCTTGTGCAACTCACCGATGCTCTCTCCTCGGTGCCGGAACGAAAACTACCGACACGGAGGAGAGAATACATCACTTCCTCTCCTGTGTTTACATTACAGGAGAGGAAGTGATGTCACCGGACAATTTCATTCGCCGGGAGCGATCGCGAGGGGGTGGCCATGAATGAATGGCCGTCCCCTCGTCCGGGATCGCTCCCGAACGAATACCGACCGCCGCAGGCACCGGGCGGGGGCCTGATCGGGCCCCCGACCCGCGGGAGGCAAGGGACGTACGTGTAAGCCCTTATGCCTGCCCGTGCCATTCTGCCGACGTACATCGGCGTGCGGCGGTCGGCAAGTGGTTAAAGTGGTCGTAAACCCCATTCATGAAATTTGAATGAAGCACATATATCTGCAGTGTTTACTTGTCTGTCTCCAAAGCTCTAAGTGTCGTTTCTCTCTGGTGCCTCATTCCTATGAGATAACATGAGTTAAAAATTTGTGTCGGGGAGGGAGCTTAGAGAGAAATAAGCAGAGAGCTTGTCTATTCAGAATACAGCTCTGCATATTACTTCATTCCTCTGTCTATGTGGAGGAGGGGTGTGTACCTTTCCTCCAATCAGCTCTCACACAGTGTGCAGTCTCTCTGCCCTTCCCTATGTATTGCTGGCAGATGAAGAAAGATTTTTAACATGATCTGCACTTTGGAAGGGGTGTAGAAAGGGGAAGACGGTTCACTTCACTGGGCAACCACTTTTAACCACTTCAGCCAGGACCATTTGGCTGCCCAAAGACCAGAGCATTTTTTGCGATTCAGCACTGCGTCGTTTTAACTGACAATTGCGCGGTCATGCGACCTGGCTCCCAAACAAAATTTAGGTCCTTTTTTCCCCACAAACAGAGCTTTCTTTTGGTGGTATTTGATCACCTTTGCGGTTTTTATTTTTTGCACTAGTAAAACAGTAAAAATACAATTTTTTTTTTTTTTTTTTTTTGCTATAATATCCCCAAAAAATATATAAATATTATTTTTTTCCCTCAGTTTAGGCCGATACGTATTTTTCTACATATTTTTGGTAAAAAAATTTGCAATAAGCGTTTGGTTTGCAAAAAAGTTATAGCGTCTACAAAATAGGAGATAGTTTTATTGCCTTTTTTTATATATTTTTTTTGTTTGTTTTTTTTTTTTTTTTACTAGTAATGCCGGTGATCTGCGATTTTTATCATGACTGCGCCATGGCGGACAGATTGGACACTTTTGGCGCTATTTTGGGACTATTCACCTTTATACAGTGATCAGTGTGATTAAAAATGCACAGATTACTATGTAAATGCGACTGGCAGTGAAGGGGTTAACCACGAGGGGGCGCAGCAGCGCTTAAGTGTGTCCTAGGGAGTGATTCTAACTGTGGGGGGGGGGGGTCTAGGCTATGTTCGTCACGAGACTGATCACCGCTCCTGATCACAGGGAGCTGTATTCAGTGTCACTAGGTAGAACAGGGAAATGCTTGTTTACATCAGCATTTCCCCATTCTTCCTCTCCATCGAGTCCACGGGACGCGCAATCACACTCGCTGAGCACACGGCGCATGCCCACAAGGCCGCATCTTAAAGGGCAATGTACAAGTACGTTAATATGCCTGTACGTGCCCCTCCGCCAATGTATATCAGCGTGAGCCCTTCGGCAAGGGGTTAAAGAAGAATTTGAGGTAAGGGCATTTTATACAGCATGGGCTAATATAACTATGGTGGGGATTTACTATAAGGGTCGGTTCACACTGGGACGACTTGTCAGTAGCGTCCCGTTCTGTACAATGGAACCGTTCTAATCGGGCGGCACAGTGGTGTAGTGGTTAGCACTCTCGCCTAGCAGTAAGAAGGGTTGCTGGTTCAAATCCCAACCACGACACTACCTGCCTGGAGTTTGCATGTTCTCCCTGTGCCTGCGTGGGTTTCCTCCGGGTACTCCGGTTTCCTCCCACACTCCAAAGACATGCAGGTAGGTTAATTGGCTTCTGTCTAAAATTGGCCCTAGTATATGGGTGGGGACCTTGGATTGTGGGCTCCTTGAGGGTAGGGACCGATGTAAGTGTGCAAAGTACAAGGATAGGGACAATTGTAGACACTCACTCAGGTTGAACTGGATGGACTGGTGTCTTTATTCAACCTTACTAACTATGAAACTATGAAACTATAATCGGAGCGACACAAGTCGCTCTGACTTAGAAAAAGGTTCCTGTACGACTTTGGGGGCGACTTGCATTGACTTCTATACAGAAGTCGTTTTGCAAGTCGCTGCAGCGGTCGCGTCTGGGTCGCCTGAGGCAGTCGCGCTGTAAGTCGTGCTGCCTCAGTGTGAACCGGACATAAAATCTGGTGCAACTGTGCATAGTAAACAAGCGGCTTCTAATTTCAGCTTGTTCAATTAAGCATTGACAATAAAACCTGGACGCTGATTGGTTACAATGCACAGCTGCACCAGATTCTGTGTGCATCGGTTTTTAGTAAATGTCCCCTCACTGTGTATTGTTGTATACCATACCTGGCTGATGTCCCCGGAAGCTGGAAATCACTGTAGTAGACACTGCTACTCTGGTGATCTCCACATTCTTCAGGCTGCCTGTTGCATTCTGAAGACAGGAGGTCAGCCACTTGGCACGGGCATCATACAGAAAATGCTTTGCATGTCATGAATGAATGCAATGTGTTCTCTGACTGGAGGAGGTGGGGTGGTAACATCACGCTCTCCACCTCCTGAAGTCAGAGAATGCTTGGCATTAATTTAAAAAATGCAAAGCAATCTCTGAATTGTGCTTATGCTGAGCAGCCAACCTCCTCGTTCAGAATGATGCAGGTGCATATATGCGGCCTCTTGGCAGGTGGGCTTTAACGCCGAGCGGCTGCATATATATATATATATATATATATATATATATCTATATATATATATATATATATATATATATATATATATATATATATATATATATCTATATATATATATATATATATAATGTATGTGTGTGTATATATAAATTCTTTTTATATATATATTCATCCCTAGGTAAATACTTTCCTGTGCTGAGTGTGCTTTCTGCACAGTACTGTAACAAGCAGGTACTGGAAAGCTCCTGATGTATACTAGCGATCAGGAGCTTTCCGTTCATATAAAGTGCTGCACAAACTATTGGCGCTATATAAATCCTGCATAATAAAGTGACCACTGTGATTGCCAATCACAGCAGTCATCCTATTGGAATGCCCACCTCCGCTTCCTGGCATTTAGATCTTGTTAAAGGGTCTAAAGGTGGGGAAGGGGTTGGAGTAGATCCAGACCCTAACTGGGTGACATTTCATTTAACCACTTCCCGACCAGCACACGCCGATGTATGTCGGCAGAATGGCACGGGCAGGCATATTGGCGTACACGTACGTCCACTCTTTAATGCCGCCTTGCCATTGCGCGCGCCGGCGGCATGCTCGCGTGCTGGTCGGGACCCCCGTGCGTCCGGTCGCGAGTCCCGCGGACTCGATCGCCGCGGGCATACCCGCGATCGTCTCATGGGGCGGCTGAACGGAGAGATGCCGTTTGTAAACAGCATCTCCCCATTCTGCCTAGCAACAAGTGATGCTGATCTTTGCTCCATGTGATTGGAGCAGAGATCAGTGTTCACTAAAAGAAAGCCCAGCCCCCCAACAGTTAGTAACACCCCCCTAGGAACACTTAACCCCTACACTGCCACCCACTGGTTAACCCCTTCACTGCCAGTGTCATTTACACAGGAATCACTGCATTTGTATAGCAGTGATTGCTGTATAAATGACAATGGTCCCAAAAATGTGTAAAAAATGTCCGTTGTGTCTGCCATAATGTTGCAGTCACAATAAAAATCGCTGATCGACACCATTACTAGAAAAAAAAAATTAATAAAAATGCCATAAAACTATCCCCTATTTTGTAAACGGTATAACTTTTGCGCAAACCAATCAATCGCTTATTGCGTTTTTTTTTTTTTTTTTACCTAAAATATGTAGAAGAATACGTATCGGCCTAAACTGAGGGAAAACAATTTTTTAAATATATTTTTGGGGGATATTTATTATAACAAAAAGTTAAAAAAATGCGTTTTTTTTTTCAAAATTGTCGCTATATTTTTGTTTATAGCGCAGAAAATAAAAACCGCAGGGGTGATCAAATGCCACCAAAAGAAAGCTCTATTTGTGGAAAAAAAAAGGACTTCAATTTTGTTTGGGAGCCATGTTGCACGACCGCGCAATTGTCAGTTAAAACGACGCAGTGGCAAAATGCAAAAAGTGGTCTGGTCTTTGGCCAGCAAAATGGTCCGGGGCTGAAGTGGTTAATAAAAGCTTTGTGTATCGCATTTGTTCTTATTTTTATTTATTTTTTAAGTAAAATATATATTTTTTTTTAATTTGTTTTCATCTCCCATTGTTGCTGATCTCCTTAAGCTTTTTAAAGGGAAAGGTCACTCTATCCATCATATTGACTATATATAATCCTTATGCTGCTAGCATTATTAAATAGTTTAGAAAGTATATCATATTTACTTGTTTTCAACTTATTTTACATTATTTTAAATTTTACATAGTGATTTCATATATACCATATATTTCTCAGCTATGCACCCTTTCCTGTCTGCATACTAAGGGCATATGGATGCCAGGAAGTAAATGCTATATCAATTGTCTGCCCTTTCTCAAGATGGCCGTGCCCAGAAATGTTAGGGGGGTATTTTTCAAAGCGATTTGTCAGCAAAGTAAAGCATGGAGACATGGATGGGTGGGTGATTTTGCTCTGAGCATTACAAATGAATTCATGATTTGTGGTGCTCAGATACAGTGTAGTTCCGCTTTAAGTCACTCCCTGTTTACATGCAGTTCCTTCTACAATGTTTGCACATGCTTGCTGTGGACTGATTTTCTAATAGTGACAATAGTGACCATGTCTGAGCAATTTGCGATGGCGTGCCTCCTTGTTGTCTCAACTGGGAGTGCAAATTACAGATGACAATGCAGGATCATCATTCGGGAAATAATGGGGGAGATTTACTGAACAAGCTGAAGTTAGAAGCTGATTGGCTATCATGCTCAGCTGTACCATATTCTAAGTGCTCCAGTTTTAGTAAATCTTGTTTACTGTGGGTATCTGGGAAGCCGTTTTTGCTGACCTGTTTGCAATGCAATACCTCTATTCTCCCCCCCCCCCCCCCCCCCAATTGCAGGCTCTTTGCTAGCTGTCACATTCAAAGTTTGAAGCTAATATCAGCACATTGGAGCGCCTCATGGTTTAAGGATTCCCAGGTTCTAGAAAATCATGGTGGTAATGAGCAGAGGTGCTTGCTGTTGCATCGAACAGACAGTTTACTAGCTACTCAGTGATTGCAAGTTTGTTTTAAGGTTATTCAACTGTCGTAAAACCTTCACATAAAAAAAGATAATTGGCTGTAATGATTATAAAAACGAACTCTGCTGCCCACATTTAATTTTTTCATTCATTTCATTGAGAATCTGATTAAAACCTGTACAAAGCATTAGTAAATTCTCATCTGGAATATGCAGTTCAGTTTTGGCTAGTAGTTCACTAAAAGGATATTGGGGAACTTGAGAAAGTTCAGAGAAGGGCAATCAAAATGATTAAGAGGCATTGAGGAGCTCGGCGATGAGGATAGATTAGCAGAACCACATTTATTCCACCTTGAGAAGAAGCAACAAACGGGGGGGGGGGGGGGGGGGGTAGGCGGCACAGGAGCCATACATTTTCTCAACGAAAGCATTCTTTGATTGGATGAGGTGGAGAGCATGACCTCATAGCCCCACCTCTCCACCTCGTCCAATTAGAGAATGCTTTGCATTGAGAAAGTGCAAATGATCTCTAAATGGTATCTATGCCGAGCCGAAGACCTCCTGTGTTCACAATGCAGCAAGGCAGTCGCTTATCACAGAACTTAGAAGCAGATCCTACAGGTATAGTAGGTGCGTTGGGCCAAACTATAAAAAAAAATTCCATACCTAAAATCCGTCTTTAATTTATAAACAAACTTGTTTGTACTGATTCATTTTGCTCAATGCAGTGTTGTCAATACATTCTTATGTGCAGAATGTACTGGTGACCCACCACTGGTGCATTTTCGTTCTCACCAGTGATGCTCAATCCAATTGTAAAATTAGCCTTTTCCGTATTTCCACCTAGAGCCATACCGAATTTAAATGATATGCAAGAGTGAAGATTTTGAAGGTGCTCATTTACGTAGGCTATTGCTAGTACTGGGTAATAATGTTCAACCCTGTACAGAACAAGTCCAGTTGAGTTCAACTTTTCCAGGTTTGCAAGAGTAACACAACTATCCAAAGCTTTTCCAGTAAGGTTCTGCTAGCAAAATCAACCTGCACTCACAAAAGACTGAACTTTGCGCAGAAACGTAACTACATGTTGTGGGATGAGAATGCACTGCACAATCATGAAAGCAAAGACCTAGGATAAAGGGGGTGACATATTTATTAGGTTTCCAGATACACAGCTGAAATTATTGGTATATTTATTTTAAAATCAGTTTGAAGAATACTTCTGAAATATTAATATTCATTTTCTTTTTTTAGGATTTCTTGGGTATAACCTGCTCCTAGAATCTCTGGGACATGGCGCCGCGGAAGAGAAGTAACCGAGGGATCTCCTTCATTTTCTGCTGTTTTCGGAGTAATGATCATCCAGAGATTACATATCGATTACGAAATGACAGCAGCTTTGCCCTGCAGACAATGGAGCCGGCATTGCCCGTTCCCCCGATTGAGGAGCTTGATGCTATGTTTGCAGAGTTGGTGGTAGGTGGACCTTTTCCTACGTACTCGACATTTTTTTTTTTAAATCATGTATTGTATATAACCAGTCAGGGAAAAGTGAGATGTCTTTATCTGCATGCTTGTTCTAGGTCAGTGATTCACAGTATAGAAACCAGAGGGTCAGTTAGATTTTTTTTTTCCTCTCATCACATGTTTAGTCTGTCATCTTGGTATCGTGATAGTGCTCCAGCTCGCCTTTTGTTTCACCCTATATTAGTAAGCTGGGAACACCTTCGCCTTTGCTGTTTGTAAAGCAGAATAGCTATTCACAAATATAACTACTGGGCATCCTATCCAAGTTCAAAAGTGCAATTCTGATCCTCTAAAAATGTATGACTGTGTCAAAATGCTCCCTATGTAACTGATTTGAAGCATTTGGGCATTTGAAATATATGTTATCATACAAAGTTTTTTTTTTTTTTTTTTTTTTTTTTTTTTTTTTATTGTATTGGATGCTTACAATCTAGGGTCCCTATACATACACATACTAAGGCTATTTAACATATCAGCATGTCTTTGGCATGTGGGAAGAAATTTAAGAATGCAGAGGAACCCCATGCAAGTGAAGGGAGAACATGCAAACTCCATGCAGGTACTGTCCTTATTGGGATTCAAACTGATGCCCCTAGTGCTGATGCTCTTTGTTTGCATTCCAGGGGTTTTCAAACTTTCTAAACAAAGGGCCTGTTTACTGTCCTTCAGATTTTGTGTGGGGGGGACGTGCGCAACAATGGTTGGTGAGAGTAGAAATTGTCTTGACATCAGTAAAACCGTGCCCCATCTTTGTTGCCAGTGGGAGAAATGGTTCCCCCGTCGGTGTCGGGGGGAGGAATGGTTCCCCCGTCGGTGTCGGTGGGAGGAATGGTTCCCCCGTCGGTGTCGGTGGGAGGAATGGTTCCCCCGTCGGTGTCGGTGGGAGGAATGGTTCCCCCGTCGGTGTCGGTGGGAGGAATGGTTCCCCCTGTCGGTGTCGGTGGGAGGAATGGTTCCCCCTGTCGGTGTCGGTGGGAGGAATGGTTCCCCCTGTCGGTGTCGGTGGGAGAAATGGTTCCCCCTGTCGGTGTCGGTGGGAGAAATGGTTCCCCCTGTCGGTGTCGGTGGGAGAAATGGTTCCCCCTGTCGGTGTCAGTGGGAGAAATGGTTCCCCCTGTCGGTGTCGGTGGGAGAAATGGTTCCCCCTGTCGGTGTCGGTGGGAGAAATGGTTCACCCTGTCGGTGTCGGTGGGAGAAATGGTTCCCCCTGTCGGTGTCGGTGGGAGAAATGGTTCCCCCTGTCGGTGTCGGTGGGAGAAATGGTTCCCCCTGTCGGTGTCGGTGGGAGAAATGGTTCCCCCTGTCGGTGGGAGAAATGGTTCCCCCTGTCGGTGTCGGTGGGAGAAATGGTTCCCCCTGTCGGTGTCGGTGGGAGAAATGGTTCCCCCTGTCGGTGTCGGTGGGAGAAATGGTTCCCCCTGTCGGTGTCGGTGGGAGAAATGGTTCCCCCTGTCGGTGTCGGTGGGAGAAATGGTTCCCCCTGTCGGTGTCGGTGGGAGGAATGGTTCCCCTGTCGGTGTCGGTGGGAGGAATTATGCCCCATTCTTGGTGTGGTATCAATAGTGCCTCAAGGGCTGTATAAAGGTAGAGTTTGGAGATCTCCGCATTAAACAAATGGTAATAAAATATACACAATACATATGCAATTTTTTTACGGGTTTCATCCCAGCAGGTCCTAGTGTAACTGAAAAGGATTCAAGGATGCCTCACTGCCCATCACTTCCAGTGAGACATCTGTCTATCAGTAACCTCTGACTTAGGATCCAGCAGGATATATTAAGTGAAAGAGACTGTCATGCAAATGATTGTTTGGACTCTGGGATCCTGAATACAGATGACGTTTATACAGCTTTCCTGGCAATAATGAGTAACATGGTGCTGCATCCTGTAATATTACCCAACAGCACAGTCTCTTATTTGCATTGCAAGAGAGCGCCAGAATGCCGAGTCATTTTTACCATTATGCTTCCATATTTGCTTAACATTTGCATGTCTGTTTTATTAACTACATGGTATATTTTTAGTTTGTAATGTAGTTGCGTTCACATCTAGATGCCAATTGGTGACGTGATAATGTTTCTGTAGCTAGAAATGAGCATGCCCAGATATCATGGGATGAAGAAAAGTAAAGTGGGGTTTTATATGTGATCTGTAGTGATTAAATACGTTGGTCACATATGTTCTATCCTGAGCAATCTCGGTACAATTTCCTTCATGTTTACCAAAACTTTATAATATCGGGACTCCCTAAACAATCTGCTCATTTCATCAATAGTGGGTTGTGGTGGATCTGAAGATTTTAAATTCGGATTGTATTATTCATAGCCAGCCAAGAAGTCCAGATGTCATTTTTGAGTGCAGGTTAGAAAATGAAATAATCTGATTGGCTGATATACTGAAGACCTCTTTTTCTCTTTTACACAGCATTTTTCCAGTTAAAACATTTTTTGTTCATTTGGGTTTTTATAAAAAAAAATAAAAATCCCTTTAATACTCATGCAATGAATTGCCATTCTTGTTAAATGCCACTTGGCAATCATCAGTTATACGAGGTATGGTCGGTCCAATTAATTTGGCTGGTACAGTGATGTGAGCCTTCTGACAGTGTTGAGTTGACTAACCAACAGAAATGAGTGTTTCTGAAAGGCAAAACTCTTGATCTGAGGACAGTTGCAAGCATGCTAAATATTATCTGTAAATGTATTTAATTATTACAGGTACTTTTATATAGCACCCTCCATTTACGCAACGCTTTACATATATTATGCATTCACATCATTCCCTGCCCTCAAGGAGCTTACAATTGAAGGTCCTTATCTCGCATTTATACATACACATACTAGGGCCAATTTAGACAGGAGCCAAAAAACCAACAAGAGTGTCTTTGGAGTGTGGGAGGAGACCTGAATACCCAGAGGAAACCAACACAGGGAGAACATGCAGCCAGGCAGGTAGTACCATGGTCGAGATGTGAACCAATGACCCTAGTAAACTAAGAACAATGTTTTTCCATATTTTTACTGCTAATTTAACTGATTGAAAAGGGACCAGGTGCTGTGCTGTCAGATTTTTCCAGGATTTATTTTGCTTAATCAACTGCATTTTCACTTGTTTTTAGCACTACCTGATTTGATATAAACTAGATGGGTTGTTTAAATGGACCCTAAGGCTCGGTTCACACAGGGGCGACTTGTCCAGGCGACTTCGCCGCCTGACAAGTCACGCCCCGTTCTGTACTACAAGACCGTTCTAATAGGAGCGACTCAAGTCGCTCCGACTTAGAAAAAAGGTTCCTGTACTACTTTTGCGGCGACTTCGGGTGACTTGTATTGACTTCTATACAGAAGTCGTTTTGCAAGTCGCCGCTGAGGTCGCGGCAGGTCGCGGCGCTGCAAGTCGTGCCGCCTACTATGTGAACCGAGCCTTAGATTTTGTGATAAATCTTAAAAGAAAAGTATAGGAATTAAAACAACAAACATACATTCTCCCCTAGGTGGTCCAATGCGATAGTCTGATGCTGCATCTGTGACCCACCACCTCTAAGACTGAGAACCAAGTGATCAAAGACAGCTGATCACTCGTTTCTCAGTCTTCACTGAGCAGAGAGCCAGTGACAGCCACCAGCTCTCTGCTCTCCACCGCTCACTGGAGTACCAGGCTGTGCAGGAAGCGGGAGCTTGCTCAGGCTCTTGTGGTGTGCTTGGTGCCTGAGCCAGCTGCTGCTCAGGAGTCTGGGTTGATCTCGACTTTTTAAAGTTTGGATCTTTCCAGAGCCTGGACCTGCTTAGCGACATCCGCCGACAGTGGGCTTTAGCCTGCTGTTGGCTCAATGAGGGTCACAGGCATACAGAACAAAGTGCACTCATCTGACTCACTTATGGCCAGTAGTCACTGATCTGGAGCAAGTTTACTGTCAAATGAGAACTCCTGATATGCCCACTTGTTCTACATTATTGTTTTATAGCCGGAGTCTCCAAACTTTCAAAACAAATGGCCAGTTTACTATTCTTCAGACTTTACGGGGCCAGACTGTGGCCAGCGGGATTAAAAAAAATCTTTCTGGCATCAGTGGGAGTAAATGGTGCCCCATCTTTGGTATTCGGGAGAGGAATAATGCCCCATTGTTGGTGTTAGTGGGAGAAATGGCACTTCATTATTGATGTCAATGACAAGAATTATGCCCCATTTTTGATGCCATAGGGCAGAATAGTGTCTCATATCGGTGGGATGAATAGTTCCTCAAGGGCTAGATAAAGGCAACCAAAGGGCTGCAGTTTTGCGACCCTTGATTTAGAGTATAAAACCTAGAGGAGCTCGGCTTGACAGCATTTCATTAGAAGGTCTGCACTGGCAGCTTTAGGGCAAATGTTTGATCAAAATAATTTAAAGCGTTTCTGTATGCTATATGTTCCCAGGGCTTTTACCAAAAATTTGGACATTATGGCAGATTTGTCTCCAAAAGTGCCCTTCTCCAGCTGTGCATTGTCCGCACTCAAATCCCTCTGTTGACAATGCTGCCATCTTCTCTCGCTCTTCCAGGTCTTGAGTCTCAGTGAGTCTTCTCCATTAATTGACAAAAAACGAGTTGACTCTCGCATATGCCCCTGGGAGCTCTTTCTTCCTGACCCTCCACTCTAACAATTTTTTTAGATTCACTTTACCCTACCAGCCTTTTTTATTTGTAGGACCGCTGAACTCTATTGATTGTGCGTTACGTCATCCTAGATTGAGTCCTTGGAGGCTGCTCTCCAACAATGGGGTTAGCATTGAAGTGTTTGAAGGAACATTGGTGGTGCCCTCTTCCTTCTAACACTCAATTGTTTTTAAAACATTGGATTTAATGCAAAAGGAAACCTGTATAAACCTTGTACAGGCTGTATAAGCACTTAGAAACGACACGCAGTTACACTTTAATGCTGTATTTTTTTGCGAACGCCTGCCAACTTGTTCATTGTGAATATTTGTGGACATCCTCCCCCCCCCCACTGTTTAATTAGCTGTCGTGATAATATGTACTGTTTTTCATGTGGGCGCCATTCCAGGGACACAGTGTATTCTGTGTGCGTAATGACTGAATCTTCAGCTTTTCAGTTAAGAAAGGACATGACATGGAACAGGAAGTGTTGATTGTTACTTCCTGTATCCCCGGCTTTGGGACCTATCCATATGACCATAGCAGAGAACGAGAAAGGATAGGAAGTATAGACCTGTATTGGAGGAAGGAGACATTAAATCATACATCCTCTTCAGTATACATTACACAGGCATTGTAAAAAGGGAAAACAAAACAATACACAAGAGTCCATAAAGTGCAACACAGCATATTAGATGTTTTAAAATGGCTGCGCCTAGTTGTTTTAACTCCTCAGTATTATTGATTCCTGCAGTTATGTGATAACTCCAGTAAATTGCTGTGTAGACTAAAATCAAACTCGCAAAATAGGGAGCAACTGTGAATAGACCATGAGAGTTTCTCATTTTAGGTCATCCATCATAGTATTTGACTGTTTGGAAGGTTTTGGAAATTGTTGTTGAAATTTGCTTGAATTGTCCCTTATTTTGGTCATGGAATATCTACACCACTGGCACACTGTGGCTCCTTTAGTTTTTATTCACCCTTCATCACCCAGTAAACAGAAAAATGTGGTCCAGTTTTTGGTTGCATTTGCAACTAATTTAAAATAGATGGCTGCCTTAGAGAGGAAACGTCATCTTGCTAATTGAAGGAAAAGTGACCGAGTCTGCTTAGAAGGTCCCCCAACTCACTGATACTTTGCCTGTGTTCCTCTGCCTCTAATTTTCCTTTACAGCCAACCCTAAAATCCCCAGGATAGGGGGAGCAGTGACCTCAATCCCTCTGCCTGGCTGGCTATGACACCTAAACGCTACCACAGAGGAGGTGACATGCTCCTCTGTAACCAAATACACTGGGTCTTATCACTACCTGCAAAGGGGGATCGCCAGCAAGGTGAGTGCCAGTTGCTGTCCTTAATGGACATGGAGACAGTGACTCTTTAAACACACAAATATTTCACGTTGCAGTAATGCACATGGCAAAGGGCCCTAACCTTTCCATTAACCTTTTCATTCTTATTAAGGTTAATAACTTGTATTTGAATATTAACATTCTGTACAGGTGTTAACAGCCTGGCTGGGATAGATCAATAAACATTTTAAGGACTTAAAGGGGATCTTCAGTCATTCCATCTATTAAAGCGGAGGTCCACCCTAAAATGGACCTTCCGCTCATCGGATTCCTCCCCCCCTCCGGCGCCACAATTGGCACCTTTCAGGGGGGAGGGGGGTGCAGTTACCTGGATAATCCAGGTAACTGCACCCACTTCCGGGCTAGCTCTCTGCGGAAAGGGGCGTACATTACGCCCCTTTCCGCAAGTGCCCGCCCCCTTCCGCAAGTGCCCCGCTGCCTGCTGGGAAACACACAGATCCCAGAGGCAGCGGGGACCGTCCTCATTGCGCAGCGCAGCTCGCGCATGCGCAGTAGGGAACCAGGAAATGAAGCCGAAAGGCTCCATTTCCTGATTCCCATACCCAAGATGGCGGCGGCAGCACTCGAGTGTCAATCTAGAGATCGGCTTCGGGTGCCGACATCGCGGGCGCGCTGGACAGGTAAGTGTCACTATTTTAAAAGTCAGCAGCTGCAGTATTTGTAGCTGCTGACTTTAAAAAAAAAAAAAAAAAAAAACGCGGAGTCCCGGCGGACTCCCGCTTTAACTCTTCTGCCCTTGTTGTTTTAACATTTTATTCTGCCAGTAAATACCTTATACAGCCCACTTCCTGTTTGTTCTCTGATCATTAGCCTAGGACATCATGTGCAGCTCTCTCTCTCTCTTGTGAGTTTGTGGGAAGGGAGGGGGGTGAGTCATAAGAGGGCCAATGAAGGCTGAAAAGCTTTAAGTGTGCCTCTGTGTAAATCCAGGAAGTGAACAGGCAGCACCTTCAGCTGCCCACAGTTAAAATGGCTGCAGCCAGACTTAGTGGAGGGAGATTTCTGCAGCATATTTGGCAACTACAGAATCCCAGTATATATAAAATAATATGCAAAGTGGTTGGAGGGAAGCTTCAGAATGGCAAAGAGGTTTTTATTACAAATTATTATGTGAGCAGACTACAGTTCCTCTTTAACCACTTCAATACCAGGCACTTAGACACCTTCCTGCCCAGACCAATTTTTAGCTTTCAGCGCTGTCGCAATTTGAATGACAATTGCGCGGTCATGCTACACTCTAAAAGAGAAGAGAAAATCTGCGCTACAGTGAAAAAACAAACAAAATTTTTTTTGTCATGCAGCAATTCAAAATATATACCAAAAAATGCTATATAAAAAGGACTTGAAAAAAAGAAATAATGGAACTGCGCAATCCTTAATATTTAAATTAAGGTGTGAATAAACAATGAAGTGCATGTGTGCTCAATGTTGTGCAGAGTATTAACATAAACCCCAACATAGAAAATGCATTAGCGACATATACCCATGCAGTACAAGTAAGACCACATATAAAATAACACCAATTGTTATAAATAAGCACTAATAAATCAATACTGAAATCTCAATGGTACTAGTGCTTCAAAGAAATATGTGCAAAAAATACTAAATGAAAATCAAAAATAAATAAAAATAAAAAACTCGTTAAAAAGTCCAGGTAAGTGAGTTCAAAACAAACAAATGTCCACAGTGACTTGTCCAAAAATCCAAAACAGGTGTAGTCGTGAAGCAAAATTTAAAGTGCACCACCACCGTGTAGATAACAAATGGCTCCTTACCAGATACCCCAGTAAGGAGTGCGTATCTTAAAGGTCAAGACAAGGTATGCATCAGACTCAGATCTTCGAAGGATAAGAGACCACTGGTGCCGGACTCAAATGAATTTCAACCAAGAAGCAGATGTTCACCATAAGGAGGAAACAAACAATCCAAAATAGTGTAACACCGTTTATTAAAAAAAGAACATAAAAAGGAGTGCACTTACAGAAGTAAATGGACACAGAGCATATCGTCAATGGAAAAGCGTCGGCCGATCGCAAACTCCAAACGATATCCTTATTCAGTTGCAACTTCTAATGAGGCAGAAAGCGTGTCACGCCACCCAACGCGTTTCGTGAAAAGATCACGTCGTCCTGGGGTATGGGTGACACGCCAAGATGCCCCAAATATATATGCATACATATTGGCCCAAATCACCTCCTCCGTAGGACCACTCAGCCGCACTTCCGGGTGTAGACCGGAAGTGACGTGTGCGGGTCAATTGTAAATATTAAAAAAGGGGACCTAAATAAATCACAAAATAAACAATGAAAATAATAACGGAGAACGACGTACGTCCTCCTCGTGGGGCCAATATCCTGACAGTAAATATGCTGTGGAGCAGTCCAGACGAGCCTCGTTGTTACCGAGGTCCAACCAAGCCTCCATATCACCACCAATGGGATACGAGGTCAGGGGTCGGAGCGGCGGAAGTGACGCGCAACAGCGTCGTCGCCCATCTCTCTATACTCAGCCGACAGCCTGGTACCGCCCCTCCCATGGCGTGATTGGATAGAAGCACCACATCCCCGCCCACCGCGGACATGTGAGCGCTTCAACACAGCCCGGCCTCGTTCTCATTGAACAGAAAAGGCAACTGCGTACGCATGCGCAATGCCTTGATAGAGCCTCGTCTCGCTAATTGGACAGAGTGGCAGCGGAACAACCGCATACAAACTCGCCCGGCCAGAACTAAGCCTCATTCTCCACTGTGTACACACAGCAGAGATGGGCATACAAAACTCCTCCCTCCACCGACAAACGGCAAAGGGGAGTGAAGGGAAAGGGGAGCTGCCGACCCTCTGATCAGTACGAACCCACCCCAGCCCTTAAACGGACAGGACCTCCAATGTCCATAAATTCGAGCCCCCATGGCAAAGGACAGAAACAAGGGGGAGGAGGGGACTTGTTCCAATGTTGATAACAGTAACAATAAATCAAATGTCATCCCCAAAAAAAACATATAGGACATGAATATGGTAATCTTAAATCCATATATACGTTCCCCAAAGTATGCTAATTACAGTCTAAATAGTGAACAAAATAGGGGAACAATCATACACCCCACAATGGGTAACTTATACACAAGTTTTTTGGTCACATAAAAATATATAAAAACGCATATATCAAAAAATGAAATAAAAGTGAATTAAAATGGCATGAAGCCAAAAATAAAAATAAATAAAAAATTGTGTAGAAAAAAATGCTTGGTTGTAATGCACATTATGCGTTATTTATAAACGCATTCACGTCAGTGTCAATATTCATACCAAAGGGTGCGTAAGTTTTCAACTTATATATCCAAAACATTTCTAACCGTGAGATCTCCCTCACCAAAGCTCCGCCCCTCCAGTGCGGTTTATACTTATCGATCCCCATATACAGTGTATTGGATGGATCTCTACAGTGTTTTTCATCATAATGCCTTGATAAGGGGTGCTTATCAAAGCCCCGTTTGATGTTGGCAATATGCTCATTCAATCTAACTTTCAGAGCTCTCTTAGTTCTCCCTATGTACTGAAGTCCACAGGGACATTGAATGAGATATACAACCGCTTGAGAGGAGCAGGTGATGAACGGCTCAACTGTATATCTCCTCTGGGTATTGGTGGAGACAAAATCGGGAATCTTGGAGTTTTTATTAACGTTGTAGGAACAGACTTGGCAGTTCCTGCACCTGTAAAACCCTTTAAGGTTCTGGAAGAAACATCTATTCTCAACCGGGGGATTCTGCACACTGGGGGCAATCCTATTTCCCAAAGTGGAGGCCCCTTTGAAAATGACCCTAGGGACTTCAGGTAGAACAGTCCCAAGAATTTGATCCCCTGTCAAGATATGCCAATGTCTACGGATCAATTGTTTGACCTTCCGATGTTGCATCGAGAAAGTAGTGACAAAAGGAAGGGACACCTGATGCTTATCCCTATTTCCCCCCCCCTCTGTTAGCAAACTCGATCTCTCTCTATTTCTTGCTTTGAGGTATGCCTCAGATAATAGGTCCGCTGCATAACCCTTATCACGGAACCGTTGAGACAAGATCCTAGCTTGTTCATCAAACATAGAGATATCCGTACAATTCCTCCTAAGGCGTAGGTATTGCCCCAAAGGGACCGATTTCAACCAGGAGTCCAGATGGCAGCTGCCCAAAGGGATATAAGAGTTCCTGTCTGTGAGCTTGAAGTAGGTGGAAGTGATAAAATTATCTTTATCCACTCTGATGTTTAGATCCAGGAAATTCACCCCTTCCTGGCTGGCTTCATAGTTGAATTTAATACCTCGGGTGTTATTGTTCAACTCCTCCATATATCCCCGAAGGTCCTGCTCATCGCCATCCCATAGGAGGAGGACGTCGTCGATGTATCGTGCCCAAAGCACTATCTCCGACCTCCTAGGGGCATCGACCACGTCCTCCTCCCACTTGGCCATGAACAGATTAGCAAGACTGGGGGCATACTTAGCCCCCATGGCAACTCCTTTGTCCTGATGGAAAAACTGGTTGTCAAACCAGAAATAATTGTGCCTAGCAGCGAATTCTAAAAGTTCCAAAATAAAATCAATCTGAATCTGAGTCAGATTGGAATCTTGTTCCAAATAATATCTAACGGCTTCGAAACCCAGGTCGTGAGGGATAATAGTGTATAAAGATGTGACATCTGCCGTCACAAGCCACAAGCCCTGTTTAGGTTTGATAGTGTCCAATATATTGAGGACGTGTTTGGTATCTCTCACATACGATGGGATCATTCGCACGAGAGGTTGGAGGAAAAAATCTATATACTTGCCCACCCTGGACGTCACTGAGTCAATACCACTGACTATTGGGCGTCCAGGGGGGCAAGTAGTGCTCTTATGCAGTTTAGGGAGATAGTAAATGACTGGTGTCCTCGGAGCAATAGGTACTAGAAAAGATTTCTCTTTCTCCGTGAGGATCCCTTTACGGAGACCCTCCTCGACTATTCCTGTTAATACTTTTTTGTATTTGGTCACTGGATCCCTATTGAGTACACTATAAGTCTCCCTATCATCAGTGATCCGATGTAGTTCTTTCAAGTAGTCGCTTCTATCTAGGACAGCAATCCCTCCCCCTTTGTCGGCAGGTCTAATAACAAGGGACTTATTTTTACAAAGGCTATCCAAACCCTTTTGTAAATCACCCTCCAATTTGTATTTCTTCACCTCCATCTTTTCAAGATCCTTCAGCACCATGTCCTTAAAAACTTTGATGTTGGGTGCCAGTGTCCCAGGAGGATTAAAGAGTGAAGCATTGGCAAGGCCAGAGTGCTGAAAGGTTGAACTAGGCCCATTCGTCTCTCGAATGGGGTTACCCAACATGTACCTTTTAATATTGAGACTTCGTACAAATTTGTGCACATCCATGTAGGTCTGAAATTTGCTAATAATCCTGGGAGGAGCAAATTTCAGACCTTTATCCAGAAGCCGTTTTTCGGAGTCAGAAAGAGCCTGCGTGCTAAGGTTGAAGATGCCCTCACCTAGGGCCTTCTTCGCTTTAGTTGATTGTGCACGCCTCCCCCCTCTGACTCCCCTCTTGGTTCTATAGGCCTTTTTAGGCCTCTGTTGTCCCTGGGAAAATCCCACCCGCAATTATTCCTGGGGTCATGATTGAACTGGGAGGGTGTAGGTCCTATATCGTGCTGCACGTCACGAGGTCTGTTGGAAAAAGAAGCTTGTTGGAAATGGTCCTCATTTATTCTCCCTCTAACGGGGGCTTCGAAATCGGACAATGGAAAGAACAGATTCCGAGTCGGGACCTCATAAGACAGGTTTCTACCATCGGAGTAAACCGATTTCTCCCGGTCAAAACCTTGGGTGGGACCCCAAGAACCATAATTGTCTGGTCTCTGACCGTTGGAATACACCGGTCTCTCCCGGTTGGAGCCTTGGATGGAACCCCAAGTGCCATGATTACCTGGTCTCTGAAAGTTCCTCTGATAAGGACCCTTATGGTTCTTATTTTTATTTTTATTATTCCTTTTGGCATTGTTATGGCCACTCCCCAGAGATCCTCCCAGAGGTCTTGGGAATGGCAGTAGAGGGGTACCTCCTAGTGATTGCTGTGGGAATCTACTAGCGATAGTTTGACTATCTGGCAGGTCACCTGGTCCCTTCACCCAATCAGTAGGATAGTGAACCATATTCCCCCTACCGGCATCATCAGGGAAACCCCTCTGCGTGTCATTCGGGACATTTGGGGGAAGAGTGTCCATCTGTTCCTTCTCAATGGCCAACTTCTTCTGCCATAGGAAAACCCCACCGGAATGATAATCCTCTTTGTCCCTAATGTACTTTTTTTTCTTTTTAATTCTCTGGTCCTTATCCTCTTTCTCTAGAGTTTTAAGAAGGTTTTTAGAGTGCTCCTTGTACTCCTCGCTTGTACCAAAAGGTAATAGTAATTCCCTAATGGATTTGATTTCTTCATCCAGGCGAGCGAGTTTCTCGCTCTTTCTCTGGGCTAAAAATCGCAATAGACAAAGACCTGAATCATTAAAAAATTTATGCCAACCCTCCAGGTTGGGTTCATCCCTATGTGGGCTCAATTCCCACCTCAGGCTCCTAGGGACCATATTTTCCTTGAGGTATGTCTCAAAAAAGGCTATGTCCCATTGGGCATGAATCTCAGAGGTGGTGAGATTCTTTAGTCTGGTGAACAGACCTTTAATATCTGAGCCCACGGGCCTGGGTGAGGAGTCAAAAACACCAATAGTGTCAATCACCCTATTGTATTTAAGATACGCACTCCTTACTGGGGTATCTGGTAAGGAGCCATTTGTTATCTACACGGTGGTGGTGCACTTTAAATTTTGCTTCACGACTACACCTGTTTTGGATTTTTGGACAAGTCACTGTGGACATTTGTTTGTTTTGAACTCACTTACCTGGACTTTTTAACGAGTTTTTTATTTTTATTTATTTTTGATTTTCATTTAGTATTTTTTGCACATATTTCTTTGAAGCACTAGTACCATTGAGATTTCAGTATTGATTTATTAGTGCTTATTTATAACAATTGGTGTTATTTTATATGTGGTCTTACTTGTACTGCATGGGTATATGTCGCTAATGCATTTTCTATGTTGGGGCTTATGTTAATACTCTGCACAACATTGAGCACACATGCACTTCATTGTTTATTCACACCTTAATTTAAATATTAAGGATTGCGCAGTTCCATTATTTCTTTTTTTCATGCTACACTCTACCCCAACAAATTTTTTATCATTTTGTTCCCACAAATAGAACTTTCTTTTGGTGGTATTTGATCACCTCTGCGATTTTATTTTTTGCGCAACAAATAAAAAAAAAAAGGAAAATTTCGAAAAAAAAAATACGTTTTTCTTTGTTAAATTTTTTTGTAAAGTAGTATGTTTTCTTCAATGGCTGGCACTGTTATGGCTGCAATGACAGGCACTGATAAGGTGGGACTTATGGGCACATGTAGGTGGCACTGGTATGCGCCACTGATGGGCACTCATAGGCGAAACTGGGTACTTGTGGGTGGCACTAATAGGTGGGCTTTGATGGTCATGGGTGGGCACTGATAGGTGGCACTATTGGAAACAGGGTGACACTGATGGGTGGCATTGCTGGGCATCACTGATTTACACATTTTCACATGTGTTACATGATGGTGCCAGTCAGTGCCGATTTGTGGGCACTGATTGGCACAGATTGGGCATTTGCGCTGATTGTTTGACCCCCCCCCCGTTAGGAGCACCACCAGTCGTGTCTGCCAGATGCCAGTGAGGAAAAGCCGATCAACGGCTTTTCCTGTTTACATCGAGATCAGCCGTGATTGGACACAGCTGATCACATGGTAAAGAGCCTCCGCCAGAGGGTCTTTACCGAGATTGGTGTAGCGGTGTGTCAGACTGACACACCGCAACAACACGGCGCAACAACGATCGCTGTGATGCGTGCCCCCCACAGGCGCGCAGTGG
This sequence comes from Lithobates pipiens, assembly GCF_037356315.1. Lineage (NCBI taxonomy): Eukaryota > Metazoa > Chordata > Amphibia > Anura > Ranidae > Lithobates > Lithobates pipiens. The sequence goes on along the minus strand of NW_027507791.1, from coordinate 70,334,466 downwards.
CTGGTATCCTGAAGGACGTCATATGACGCCCATTGAGGATAACTGAACCACTTCTCGGGTGTCAATCTGCTATTGACCGGACGGGAAGTGATTAAATGCTTGATGCCCAACCTGTGGCCTTGAGCTGGTCCTCGACCCTTGCAGCTGCCAGTCTGTGTTTCCCTAATGCCCTGTTAAAGTAGTGATTTTCAGCAGCCTCATGTAATATGTATCAGTCTATGACTGTGTCCTGAAGCATGTCCACAGTCTCCAGGAACTCCTATAAACATGTTCACAGTCTGACAGTCTCTTATATCCTGTCTGATTCTCTGACCATCTGTTGGATCATGTCCACAATCTCTGACCATCTTGTGTATTAAGTCCGCAGTCTCTGACCTTCTCTTATATCATTCCCATAGTCTTTGGTTATATCCTGTTGTGTCTCTGCTGCCTTTGATTCTGAAAATTCACTGAATTTAATGTGAGGCCCTTTGGTGATGTTGGGGGGTCGCACTTGAGGACCCCATATAAATAAAGTTGACCATCACTGATTTAAATACTGACTTTCCCTGAAAACAAGTGGCTACTGATTCATTTTGTTGCTGACTTTTTGTCTGGAGGCCGGTGCGCTTCATTTATCACATCTTTAATACTTGAATTAAATACCCAGGCTAATCAGACAGAGCTCCTTGGAGCAAGTTATGTTTTTTGTGTTTTTTTTTTCCTTTTTTTTTTGGTAGTTTTTAATGTTTCAAATTGTGCAATAAATTGTGTTTAGTTTAAAGAGTGTATATATATATATATTTTTTTTTTATAAGGATCATATAAAACTAAATTTAACTCTTAAATTATAGCCAGCGTGTTTTCTTAACAGTAACCTTCCAGACAGAGTATTAGAAAGGTAAATTGCATGTTTTCCTTTAATAATTACAGGGCTGGAACATAAAGTCGCTGTTGAAACAGTAACATACAGGGCATTTGTCGACTTTCAGTTTTAATATGAGGGGGAGGGCAGGGCTGGTGGTATATGGATTTGTTTGATGTTGATTTATATCTACCAGCTTGGCTTTAAAGAGCAAATGATGGTGTTATTCTTACTTCAAAAGAGCGGCTTTGCACCCAGGCATCTGCTGTTAATTTATACGGCAAATGAAAGACAAGCGTCCAGGGCCAAGCGCAGGTAATCAATATTAGGAGTCCTCTGTTTTATGTTTACCTGCCATGTGTAAAGGAGGCAAGCAGCTGGCAGATTAAGTGGCTTCAAAGGTCTTTGGTGTTTATAGAGTCACCTGCTTAAAACCTGCTTAGCCAGAATACTAAAATGTTTGTTTCTTATAAGTATATAAATCTATATTTGGGTTAAACATGAAAATTTCACCTTTTTGAATTTATTTAGGTGACACGGGTCTGCTGGATGATTGCCTCGTATTTTCGGTTTTTATATGTCTCAAGAGCTTGCTACTCTGTTTTCTGAACTTGTTTCATTGCTAGCATATTTGCTTTCTCTATGGTCCTGAATCTGATCCTGTAAAAATGTAGACATACAGTACCCGTCTTTCAGAGCCCACCGACCACCGTAGCCTTGTCCACTCCCACTGGAACAGGAGAGCTTGCAGAGAATAATGTGAGCAAAAGCTGCAGTCCCAATCAAATGCAGCCTGAAACTGCGATGAATAGGTCTGCAATACCCTATAATCGGTATGGGAACAACATGTCGCCTCCCCCAGATGAGAAGCCAATCGCTAGACTCGAATGCTGTCACATGGAGGCGAGGGAGGACTAGATCCCTGTTTAACCACTTGCCTACTGGGCACTTTTACACCCTTCCTGCCCAGGAAAATTTTCAACTTCCAGCGCTGTCCCAATTTGAATGACAATTGCGCGGTCATGCCACACTGTACCCAAACGAAATGTATGCATTTTTTTTTTCACACAAATAGAGCTTTCTTTTGGAGGTATTTAATCACCACTGGGTTTTTCTATTTTTTGCTAAATAAGCAAAAAAGACCGAACATTTAAACAAAAAACACCCAAACCTTTTCATAGTTTTTTTTTTTTTTTTTTTTGCAAACTGTTAATTTTTCTCCTTCACTGCTGTGTGCTGATGAAGCTGCACTGATGTGCACTAATAGGCGGCACTGATGAGGCGGTGCTGATATTCAGTACGGATAGGTGACACTGGCAGCACTGGTGGGCATTGATTGGCAGCACTGGTGGGACTGCACAGATATCAAGAAACTGATCATGAGTGGTTATATCCCTTTTACACAAGTCAATTATTGGCTTTTTCTCCTCTCCTTATGCTGTCGGCATGAGGAAAGGAGTGCCAATAACTGCCTTCTGTTTATATCAGGGGTGTCCAAACTTTTTTCAAAGAGGGCCAGATTTGATGAAGTGAAACATGCGTGAGGGCCGACCATTTTGCCTGACATCCTTTGAACCGTTAAGTCGGTCTAAGTGTGTTCGTTCAAGCAATAATACACTGCCCAACAAGAATTCTCTTGCCTTTGTGGCTGTGTGTGGTGAAGAGATGAGCTTGGGCGTATTATTTGGATATACCATATTTATTGGCGTATAATACGCATCTTCACTTTAAGAGGGAAGTTTCAAGGAAAAAATAATTCATTTTAAATAAAGAACTGTGAGCAAAATAATGGTCAGTGCCCATCAATGCAGCCTCACAAATGCCCATTGCAGACCCACCATTGCCAGGAACACCCTGACGAGTGCCAAAGATTACCTACAAGAGAATCTCCTGTTTACACGGTGGCCTCTTTAATAGAAAGTCCCGCCTCCTTTGATGGACAGAACAGTCGTCCAGTGACAGAGGCCGCCGTAAACAGGAAATTCTCCTGTGTGTGTATGGCGCTCGGTCCCGCCTCCTCCTTGTCACTTCCAAGGCATATACATATTTTATTGCCCCAGCGCTGGGAGATCGTCTTGGGCCACAAAAGATATACATGTCCAAATAACCAGGTGGGCGGTTCAAAACCGGGCCGCGTTTGGCCCGTGGCCCGGACTTTGGACGTGCCTGGTTTACGTCATGATCAGCAGTGATTGGACACAGCTGATCACCTGGTGAAGAGCCATTGATTGACTCTTTAACTCAATCTGTAATCGGCAGTGTCCAGAATGGCAGGAACGATCACGGGAGGACATCATATGAGGGCCTCCCAGAACTGGCCGGCCACCCTGTAGCCGTCATGTGGCGCGGTTGGCAAGTGGTTTTGTTTCAAACATCAACCATGGGCTGTAACAGATTTTCTACTCTACCACAAATATTTTGGAGTGTTTCTGTAGAAATTTGTGTTCCATCAGCCAGTAGAGCATTTGAGGACAGGTACTGATTTTGGGTGAAAAGACCTGGTTCCCGTTTCACAGCAGAGTTGTATAATAGAGCCACTCAAATACCTCCACACCAAACCATTATTTAGAACACAATTGCCTAAAATGTATTTTCTTTGTATACTGTACCGTTACAGTAGCCTTCACTGGTAACCACTGAATACAATAATTTGGAGGGATGTTAATTTACCCTTGGCCATTCGTTGTAAGTATAGGAGAGGTGTGGCTAGTAAGTAAACCTGTTACTTTGTACAACACGGACAAAGTACAAGGTCATTTTAAAAGAAAAGTCAGACGGAATGGACTTTTACTAAAACGCAGTGTGTTTTTTTTTTTTTTTTTTTTTTTTCTTTGTATGTAGAATTCGCAATATTACTTGTTGGTTTGTCTTGTGGATTTATAAAGTAGACCTGTGTGTAGCTGAAATAACCTTTCTGAGATCTCGCCAAAGTAATTGACCAGAGACTGGCTCCCTGTAGCAGTGCTGGCATCGACCTCACTGTCCCACCTAGAATAGTTCTAATACCATGTTCTGTATTGCAGACGCCTTTTTAGCTTTCTTTAAAATGTCTGCTAACAAGAACATTGTTCCAGATTTTATTTATTTTTTAACTATAAGAATACGGACTTGTATATTTTCATAGGCAGAAGTCATTATCTGCAATATCTGTGCAATTCAGAAATCTGTGTTGGTGTAGACTGTGTTTAAAGATCTGATAGTGGGATCTAAAAGGCGCTATGTGTATCATAGTCCCAATAAAGGAAACTCGTTCTGCTGTGCAACGTTTGTTTCATATTTCATGGTACATTTAAGGAACATTCCATATTGCCAAATGAAAAGTCTAGCTCGCTGCGTAAAGATAACACATCTTTTGTAATTTAGCAGAGCAAAATGTTGCTTTTTTTTTTTTCTGCCATTTTGGTGAGGAACTTTGGATTTCTGAATTCCCCCAAATGCCGCGATAATATCTTATTCAGACACTTGGCATGAGGAAGAGTGTTGTTTTTATATACTTTTTTGCTTTTGTCATTCAGGAAAAAAGTGTTTTTGGCAGATACACTCCACCAAGCAAGGTATTTGATGGAAGATGGGGACAGTTTAGCCCACCTAGTTTCTCAGTTGTAGAAGAGTAATAAAATTAAGCTTGTCGGATTTGCACTTCATTTACTGTAGACAAAAAATGGTCTGTCATTTGTCAACCTGGAAAACCAAGCTACGTCCTGGAGGATTCGGTAGATCGTTTTTTTTTAGCTTTTGTAGAGCTTTAGGGTCCATGCACACTAGGAGCAGAAAAAAATGGCAGAACCTCTGGCAGATAAGCGGCAGAAAAAATTGTCCTAATAGATCGTATTGCACAAGAGTTTAGGAGAGTTCATGGGCACTTGCTTTTAGAAGGTTTTTTTTCCCCAAAAACCTTCCCCCCTTTTCTGTCTGAAAACGCCTCCTGGAAAAACGCAGGGAAGGGTTGTTGTGTTTTTTGTTTTATTTAGTTTTAATTTTTTTTTCTACCTCTAAACTTTCCACTTGAAATATATGCTTCCAAACTCCCTAATGTGCATGGACACATAGGGTAACATTGAGCTGCTTCCACATTCAGGAGAAAAAAAACACACAACTTCTGTAGCGGCATTTTTAAAGCCCTGTGTGCATGGACCCTTAAAATGTTGGTGGTATTGGCTCAATACCCCAATTTTCAATTTTACTCCCTCCTCCCTCGTTTGTTTTTTGTGATTAAGCCTAACTATTGAAGGGGGTACATACGGATTTTGTTTTCTAATGTATTGCAGCATTTTCTGTGAATAATGTTTTTCCTTATCTTGCTTATAGGATGAACTGGACCTTACAGACAAGCACAGGGAAGCTATGTTTGCCCTTCCAGCTGAGAAGAAATGGCAGATTTACTGCAGCAAGAAAAAAGTAAGTGTGGTCAGCAATTCAAAAGAAACGTATGGGATTTCAAAATAAAAAACGTTCTTACGTAGATGGATGCAGTAGGAGTCCGATTACTGCATCTGTTCCCCACCACCTCTAAGAACTGAGTGATCAAAGAGCACTAATTACTAAGTTCTTATCCTTCCGTGAGCAAAGAAACGATGACTGTCTACACTGCCCCTCCAGTGCTCACTAGAGTGCTGGATTGAGGAGGGGACAGGAGTGGCTGACTCGGGCTCATGAAGACACGATGAGAGGCTGAGCCAGCTGCCAGTCAGGCATCTGGGTTGATCCATACATTAAAATCTGGAACCCTATAGAGCATGGATGCTCAACCTGTGGCCCTCCAGCTGTTGTGGAACTGCAAGTACCATCATTCCTCTCCCTTTGGGAGTCATACTTGTATATGTCAACCTTGCAAGGGACTTGTAGTTTCGCAAAGCTGAGGGGACACAGGTTGAGCATGCCTGCTTTAGAGCCTTGACCGGCTAAGCGACATCAGCTGACAGCTGATTTTACCCCGTCAGCTGAATCTGGGTCACAGCAGTGCAGAACTAAGTGCACCCATGTGACCCACTGGGGAAGTAGGGCCAAAAGAGCTTTGACCCTACTTCTCCTTTAATACGCAGCTACTTTGCTTTTGTTGATGCAAAACTAAATTTGCCATGCTATGAACCAAAAATTCCAAAAGTGACCATGTTTTTTGGATTGTTTCTAAATGTTGTGCCTAAAGGGGTTGTAAAGGTAAAAGTTTTTATTTTATTTTATGTTTATTTTTTTGTTTTTGTTTTTTTACCCTAATGCATTCTCTGCATTAAGGTAAAAAACCTTTAAGGTGTAGCTCTCCCAGTAGCCCTCTAAATACTCACCTGAACATGTTCTCGGTCCAGCTTTGTGCATGTTTGAAGCAGTCTTCTGCCCTCTCCCAGGCTTGGATGAGAGCAGCGGAAATTATTGGTTTCTGCTGCTGTCAGTCAAAACTTGTGAGCTGGGGCGGGGCTGAGCTGTACTGTGTGCGTGAATGGACACAAGCAGCCTGGCTTGGGAGCGAGCCTGCACAAGTGCCCCCATAGGAAACGGCTTCCTATGTGGGCTCTTTGTGGGGGGAGGGGCCAGGAGCACTAGCGGGGGACTTGTAAAGGATTGGGTCTGCTCTGTGAAAAAACCATTGCACAGAGCAGGTAAGTATAGCATGTTTATTTAAAAAAAAAATCCAGGAAGTTTACAATCACTTTAATTTGGCAAAGCAATTTCTAAAGACAGAGCAAGTAAAGATAACTGGAATCCACAGATGAAACGTGAGAGGTTCTGCTAAAATTGCACAAAATTGAATATTTAAGTTTAGGTATTCTATAAAGCAGGGATATGCAATTAGCAGACCTCCAGCTGTTGCAGAACTACAAGTCCCATGAGGCATAGCAAGACTGACAGCCAGGGGCAGAGGCATGATGAGATTTGTAGTTTTGAAACAGCTGGAGGTCTGCTAATTGCATATCCTTGCTATAAAGCCTTCCAGCCTTGCCCAGCCCCCTAACCTAATGACCCAATGTAAACTTCAAACTCCCCAGTCCAGGTGCTCACTGTTCCTGATAGAGCCGGCCTCCTGCGGTGCTTACACACTTAGTTCCTAAAGCTCATCTAGCCCTACCTGTGCAGGCATTAACTCCCCATAGTTTATAGTTTGCCCATGGGTATGGCTCCATTAAGTCTATGGGGAATCCCTGCACAGGTGAGGGTAGCGCTGTACTAAATTTCAGAAAGAAAACTGTAAACATTGGAGGAGGTCGCTGATGTTGGTAATAGTTGAGTAAGCATGGGTGAAGGGGGGCTGTATGAAACTAGATTAGGTTGAGGGGCTGCAAGCTGTGTTCAAAGATAGGCAAGCAGAGGGCAAAGCACTAGTCACAATTAATGGCTTTAGTCTGCCTGCAGCTGATAACTCATTGCTGACTTACAATGCATTGTTCTCCCCTGTGTCTGTGTCCAGGTGGCCATTTTGGTAGAGGTAGAGATTTGCTTCCTCTTGTCAGAGCCTCCAGCAAAGAGTACAGAGAGGATCTAAGTTATAACATCACCAAACCCTACTCTATATCCAAGACTAGCAGTCTTCAGAGCCAGCAGTGCCTTAGATGTAATACTGGAGATATACAGCTATGAGGCTAAATTCAAAGGAGTGCCTAATACATTGATGTATTCTAGGAGAAATTTTAAGACAAAAGATAGACTTCTCATGGTACTACTTGGGCACCATTAACCTTTCTGCAGATTGTTACTTTTTAAGTTAAGTCCAAGCAAAAAAATAGCTTTAAGTGTATAGAGGTGCATCTTATAAAATTAGAATATCATCAAAAGTTAATTTATTTCACCAATTCTATTCAAAAAGTGAAACGTTTTATATTATATAGATTCATTAAACACAGAGTGATATTTTTCAAGCATTTCTTACTTTTAATTTTGATGATTATGGCTTATAGCTAGTGAAAACCCCAAATTCCCTATCTTAGGAAATTCGAATATTACATAAGACCAATAAAAAAAAGGATTTTTAATACAGAAATGTTGGCTTACTGAACAGCATGTCCATGTACATTACAGTATAGTATGCATACTTGTTCGGGGTTCAATTTTCTATCTGCATGAATTACTGCATCACTGCGGTGTGGCATGGAGGTGATTGTCCTGTGGCACTGTTGAGGTGTTGCTTTGATAGTGGCCTTCAGCTCATCTGCATTGTTGGGTCTGGTGTGTCTCCTCTTCCTCTTGACACTACCCCACAGATTATTTATGGGGTTTAGGTCAGGCGAATTTGCTGGTCAATCAAGCACAGTCATACCATGATCATTAAACCAGGTATTGTTACTTTTGGCAGTGTGGGCAGAGGCAAAGTCCTGCTGAAAATGAAATCGGCATCTCCATAAAGCTGGTTAGCAGAGGGTAGCACGAAGTGCTCTAGAATTTCCTGGTAGAGGGCTGCACTGACTTTGGACTTGATAAAACAGTGGACCTACACCAGCAGATGACATGGCTCCCCAAATCATCATGGACTGTGGAAACCTCACTTTGGACCTCATGCAGCTTGGTTTTTGTGCCTCTCCAGACTCTGGGACCTTGATTTCCAAATGAAATGCAAAATTTTCCACAGTCCGCAATGATTTGGGGAGCCTTGTCATCTGCTGGTGCTGGTCCTCTGTGTCTTATCAAGTCCAAAGACAGCACAGCCCTCTACCAGGAAATTCTAGAGCACTTCTTGCTCCCCTCTGCTGACCAGCTTTATGGAGATGCTGATTTAATTTTCCAGCAGGATTTGGCACCTGCCCACACTGCCAAAAGTACCAATACCTGGTTTAATGATCATGGTATCACTGTGCTTAATTGGCCAACAAACTCATCTGACCTAAACCCCATAGAGAATCTGTGGGTTATTGTCAAGACTCAAGAGGAAGACGAGACACCAGACCCAACAATGCAAATGAGCTGAAGACCACTATCAAAGCAACCTGGTCTTCCATATTGCCTCAGCAGTGCCACAGGCTTATCGCCTCTATGCCACGCCTCATTGATGCAGTAATTCATGCAAAAGGAGCCCTGACCAAGCATTGAGTGCATATTATACTGTACATCATGGGTGCTCAACCTGTGCCCCTCCAGCTTTTGAACTACAATTCCTATCATGCCTCTGCCTTTGGGAGTCATGCTCATAACTGTCAGCGGCTTGCAATGCCTCGTGAAGCTGTTTGTGCTGTAATGCTGTGCATGGACATTTTTTTTGGTCTTATGTAATCAAATTTTCTGAGATACTAAAGTTTCGCGTTTTCACTAGCTGTAAGCCATAATCATCAAAATTAGAAGAAACAAATACTTGAAATATATCGCTGTGTGTGTAACGCATCCATATAAAATTAGTTTCACTTTTTGAATTTAAATAACTGAAATAAATTAACTTTTTTGATATTCTAATTTTATGAGATGCACCTGTATAATTAGAAGGTATGATTGTTTCTTCCTGCACCAGAAATAGCAAAAATTTTTTTAAAGCAAACCTGTCATCAATATTCTATTCACGGTGCTGTTTTCAGTCTGAAGCCAAATAATGCCCCCCCCCCCCCCCCCCCCACCACAAAATGGTTGATCTACTAGGTGCTTACGATGGGTGCTTGTTAATAAAGGATTTGTCATTCCCGGACCTGAAGCTGAAGGTCATACAACTTTCTTGGAGTGCTGTCTAAGCAGGAACAATTAACTGCTTGGAACAGACACACTGTAGAGGTTTAATAGGCCCGTTAAGTGCATTCTCTTTATGATGGAATGTAAAGTGAAGTTTCTCCTCTACTAGATACAGACTACCACAAATTTATGGAGTGTTATCACTGTATTAACACAAAGAGACTGGCGAGTAGAATAAACTGACCCTCATTCTGTGCTTTACTGACCTGTTAACAGGTTGAGATGTCACCCTTACGTGCAGGGATCTGAGTGCCGGGGCTGAGAATTGCTGTTGGTTTCCAGCATGAGATAGAGCCATTTATACATTCAATTTGCATTTAATCACCTCATAATAATATAATTTGCATAACCACTGGTGTGAGGCAAAGAACTTTATGACCATCCTTTTAATTGGGTTGCAATTCCCTTGTGATCAAATGGCCGATAATGTGATGGATTTAAAAGTACTCTTGAGTCAAACTAGGAAATTGTGCTTGGAAGTACATAAAGGGTCATATGAAATCTGCAATCATAGACGATTGCGGCCCATGCATGACTGGCCCTACTATCTCAGACATTCCAAATCTAACAGGATATCTTATTTTTTTAAAGTTGATGTTGGCCCATGCATAGCGAAATTAAAACAGATTGTTTTTAGACTAAATACATTTTTTCCAAAATCTAGCAGAATAACTCTGACATTAAAGGATATCTAAAGGGGTTTTTTTTTCTTGTTTCTTTTTAAAACAAACAAGTCATACTTTCCTCCTTTGTGAAGTTGGTTATACGCAGTATGGCCCCGATCCTCTTCTGGTGTCCTTCTTCAACGGCGCTCCTGGCTCCTCCTCTTCTCAAGTGCCCCATTGGAGAGGCGCTCTTCTGCGGGGCACTTGTGCGGGCGCGCTCTCGTGTTCTGCTGCGTCTACTGACTCCGGCCCGGAAAGACCGGGTTCAGTAAAGTAAAAGGGGCTCTGCATCACAGCAGGTTTTTCACCTTAATACATAGAATGCATTGAGGTGAAAAACCCTGCGGGTTTGCAACCCCTTTTAAGAATCTATCCCAAATAGATAAAATAACCAAATTAACCCTGAATTTGACCACATTAGGTTAATGGGCTAATTCACTCAAGTGATTATAGTTACATATGGAGCCTGGTGATCTGCATCAACCCCTGGCTTCTTTATTTTTTTTATTTATTCTTTATTTAAAAGTCAAGGATTTTTACAAAGCCATTCGAAAAGAGATAAAGATATAAAAATAAAAAAAATACAAAGTTACATCTACATAGTACAAAAAAACAACTCCTAGGTTTACTGGCTATAATGTAAAAAGAAACATAACATACCTTTTGACACTGGTACGTAGTTCAGGATGAACAACCATGTTGTTTTGGCAAATTCCCTGAGCAATTTTGTGTTTTTAATAGTTCAGAGTAAGCTAATGGTCTCATTGAGCGAACATATAAAGAAGAAATGCAGAAAAATTATACGGAAGGATGGGAGAGGCCTCTTGCTGCTTTTATGTCTTGAATACTCCAAAAGTTCGACTTCTGACCATAATTTCCAACCTGTTCCTTCTACCTGAAAGTTTTAGGCATTTCCACACACCTTTTATATGTGCCAACAATTGCTGTGTCATTCACCATAATATCCCTTAGTTGGTGTAAAATCTACAGGAAGTGAAAAGGCGTTTTTACTTTCTCCCTCACGTTTTGTAATCAAAATACTATAGAATAAGGATAAGGCCCCTTTCACACGGGACGGATCAGTAATGATCCGCCCCGTGATGATCCGCTTGCTCTGCGGGGATCGCTCCGTTGTCCCCGCTGAGCCGGTGGATAACAGGGCGGTCCCAGCACACTGTGCAGGGACCGCCCTGTCAGCTCTCCGCTCTCCTCTATGGGGGATCGGATGAGCACGGACCGTCTGTCCGTGTTCATCTGTTCCGCTTTGCAGACAGATAGAAAAATAGGATTTTCCTCCGTCTGCAGAATCGGACAATTGCGGATGCGGACGATATCGGGTGTCTGCGGATGTTCATCCGCAGACACCCGCTATCCCATAGGAATGCATGTATGCCCGTATTTAATCCGCAAACGGATGGATGAAATACGGACATAATGTCCGCATGTGTGAAAGGGGCCTTAGGCTGCTTGTTTAGATGTACATAATGTTTGGACAACTTAATTAATATTTGTAAGTGAGAAATGCAAATATTTTAAGTTGAACTTTTTTCCCTAGATTTTCTAAACATTTCATTTTTAATATGGTGACTAGGCAGGTGTTTAGGTGTCTTTAACATCTGATGTCCAATCCCCATACATTATCAGCTTCCAAATAGCCCATTTATGTGCAGTAGAAGACGGGCGGGATGATGTTCAAGTTGCACCTGCACTCATTTCCTAATGCATGACAGCGCTGGATAATATGGGAATTTTTCCTGTGTATGCCCAATATTGCCATCCATGTAGTGGCCGTCACTTAAAAAGTAATTGCTACTATGCATGGATTAGATCTCACCGTCATATTGATGGCAGCATTACACATGCAAAAATTACTACTGCACTTGCTTGGCTAATTTTGCCAGGCAACGCTAACTACACATGTGCAGAGGTGTGGAATTTTGCTATTAATATGGCAAGAAAATCATTGATCTTTGTGTTGCTGGGTGTGGTCAGCCTGCAGCCTTCTATCAATAAACCAGTGGTGATGGCCTCTGAGTTTTCTGAAGAGTTCCGTAAACTGCCATACCCCTTGACATCTTCACTAAATAGTATGCAACAGCAGTAATAAGAATGAGCGTGTAGTTAACTAATCAGATCTCACTGCAGACCGCTCATTTACAAAAGACGAAGTGCGGCTCTGTCACCAACCTCAATTATTCCTCACAAATAGAACATGTCTTTGAATAGACACTTGCCCTGACTACAAAGGGCCTGCCTTAAAGAGTACCTGCTAGGAATCAAAATCCAGTCTTTTAAAAAAAACAGCTGATGGTATATTTGATCTACTTAGAGTTGTTCTTTAATACATTTTAGCGTATATATATTTTTTCCCTTACATCTGCTGGGCACCATATAGAATAGACCTTTCTTTTCCAAGTAGGGCTAGTTGGAAGGCTGAATCTTCTGAAATGTACAACAGAAAACCTACATTTCAAGACAAAAATAAAATATCCAAAAACTGCACCTCGCTTCACACAAGATAGTTTATTGTACAAAGAACAACACAAACATTAAAAACCATGATAAGCAATCCTAAAATGCATCACCTCTTGCGCCCAACATTTTCAAGGAATGCCCCCATATTGTGCAAAGATTGACCACATAGTCAAAGTCTCCGACAGGCTACAGCAGAAGATCCTGGGAGCCGCAAATCAGAACAAGACCTTCTGTGTGCAGGCAAGTGGCATTCTCAGCCTAGACCCCCCCCAGGCCATGCCCCCGACTAGTTTCTCTCCACCCACTGGAGCTTACTCATGGGTTGGCTGCACCTGGTGTTGCTTAGGCTCCATTCACACCTGAGCCTAGCGCGACAGCTGTTGTAAAGCATTTTATTTTATTTATTTTTTATAGCACTTTTGTGTTTTTAGTGGAGCGTTTTTGGAGCAGCACCATTCATTTGAATGGGCCTCCCTCCGCTCCAAAAATGCTCCAAAGGGGCTCATGTACCAAATCTTGGCACAGAGTCAGGAGCGTTTGGCATTGTGATTTTTGCCACGATTTTAGTTCATTTTGATGTTCGACAATTGCGGCAAAATAGGCCCACGTTTGGGGTGCCTTCAAGAAATAAGGGCATCGCAAATGTCCTGCAATCTGGTTCTCTCAGTTGTTTTGAACGGGGCTTTAGTGTCTGTGGCATAAAGTCCCTCATTCAAGGATCATTCTCGGAGCATGCATTTTTGGATACAAACTTCTATTTATTCATAGAGAATATAATGTATATACTTTTTGAGGAATAGTCACCAATTTACCTTCATCCTGTGAAATCAGAAAAATAGCGACTTATGTTGCTGAAAGCTTAAAAGTGCTACTTCTAGGCTCCAATTTGTCAAACTCTTATGCTGCGTACACACGATCGGAGCTCTCGTCGGAAAAAGCTCTGATGGTTTTCCCGACGGAATTCTGATGGAATTCGGCTCAAGCTGTCTTGCCTACACACGGTCACATCAAATTCCAATCATTTATAACGCGGTGACGTACAACACGTACGACGTGACTAGAAAAAGGAAGTTCAATAGTCAGTAGCCAATAGCTTCTGTCTCGTAGTTGAATCTGAGCATGCGTGATTTTTGGCATGTCGGAATTGCATACACACGATCGGAATTACCGATAGAAAGTTTTTCCGTCGGGAAAATTGAGAACATGCTATCAATTTTTGGCTGGCGGAAATTCGGACAGCTAAATTCCGATGGAGCATACACACGATCGCATTTTCCGATGAAAAGCTCTCGTCTGTCTTTTTCTGGCCGGAATTCTGACCGTGTGTACGCAGCATTAGTGGATGAGCCCCATAAATCTTAAAATTCGATTTTTGGGAGTAAGGGGAAATATTTTATGACTGGTTACCATGGTTTTTAAGGTTTGTGTTTTTTCTCTGAACAATACAATATTGTGTGGGGTGCAGTTTTCAGATATTTAATTTTTTTTTATGCTCTTCATCATTTTTTATTATTATCCTGATCTTGTTTATTTTTTGTGGATTTATGGAGTTTAGAAGATAGGCTCGTTTTACTTTTTTGCACTTGTTATATAAATATTGGGGATTCCATATCATTCTTTTCATTTATTTTTTTTACCATTTCCTTTTTTTTTTGTTGATTTTTTTTTTATACCTAGTCAGAATATAACCCTTATAGTATGTTGGTATTTGAAAAATGCATTCAGTAAATCTTTGTTTCTTTCTGTCTAAACCCAAATAAATTACATTTTTACCCTTTTGATGTTCATAATTGGTTGTCATTCAGGAACTGTGTCCTTTGTTTCCATTAGACCATCACACCAGTGCAATGTGGGGACCATATTTCCTTTCTTCTAATAAAATCTGGATTTAAAAAAACAAAAACAAAAAACCCAGAGACTAAGCTAATTGTACTTTCTTTTCATTTTAAATGTAAACCATTCGTAAAGACTCACTGAAACAATTCTGTTTTCCTTGTTTATTTTACATGTCTTTTGAGGTCATCTTTTCATCTAAAACAGATTTCTTTACTAAGGTGTTTAAATAGTTTACATTACTGATTGAAAGAGTTCAAACCATTTTAAAATGGTTATTTTATTTTTGCGTGATTTATGTATTTTTTTTTCTATTCCCCATTGTTGCACTTGGAGGATGAAAGCATGAGTCTTGTTACTGTGGACAACAATCCGTGGACATTGATAAATTAAGACTATGGTTCTCTTCTGATCTTTGTGCACAGAAATTTGGTTTTCCCCAACTGGATATAATATACATTGCATCGGCTTTATACGTCAATAGATATTTCCCATTTTGTCTGTTTTATTAATTTTGGAGGCATGTCATTTGGTTTCTCTGGTGGCTTTTTTAGAACTTTTTAGCCAAAGCTGGATAAATATTTTGAAGTGTTGCTATTCTTAAAGATGAATTCCACAAATTTATATTTTCTACATGGTTACATCTTGATCCAATGTAACTGGGTATTTACCATACCTGACTGATGCCCATTAGAAGCTGGAAAATTACTTGACACCACTACCCCAGGGATCTCCATTTGCTTCCAGGTCCTGCCCCGAGTGACTGCCCTGCTGCAATGTGAACATGGGTTGCACCGCCTGCCACTCCACCTCATCCCATAATATAATGCTTTATATTGATTTAGAAAATGCAAAGTATTCTCTGAATGGAAACTGTGCCATATGGCTGACCTTCTGTGTTCAGAATGCTGCAGGGCAGAAATTCGGCATAGTAGCCGGAAGCAAGTGAAAATTGCTGGAATAGTGGTATCTACTTCAGTGATTTCTAGCTTCCATGGTCACCAACCAGGTAAGGTATACAGTTATGCTGGTCCAGTATAAAATATTCATACCTAGAATTCCTCTTTAAGGGCCAGTTCACACCAGATGCAGTTCTGTGCACTTTTTTTTTCTGCACTAAAAATGCATACACAGTGTTTTCCAAGTATTTCAATGGCTATAGTTCACACCAGGGCAGTCAGTTTCCGGTGCAGAAACTGACCGAAAACTCCATGTAAAAAAGCAAACGGAACTGCATGGAACTGCATCTGGTGTGAACTGGCCCTAAAAAAGATGGGTTTTTTTTGTGAGAATTGTACTTACCTAGGTGGCTACGGCATTGGTCCCCCGTTGCCTCGAACATTGAGAACACCGCCAATCGCTTGATTCTCACAGCTTATTGTCACCAGTTCTCCCTGTTCTCACAGCTGACAGTCACCAGCTCTCTGCTCTGCACCCTCCCCCACACTCCCTGGAGAGCTGGGCTGTGGAGGGGGCAAGAGCGGCCACATGCCTGGAGAGGCCTGAGCCAAGTGACGGTCCAGGCATGTGGGCGGATCTTGACTTCATTGTCGCGATCTTGCCCAATCCTGGACCGGATCTGTGACGTCAGCTGACAGCGGGCTTCAGCCTACTGTCTGCTGAAAATGGGTCACAGCAGTGCAGAACGAACTGCACTCCTGTGATCCACAGGAGAAGTACAGCTAAACTTGTTTTGGCTGTACTTCTCCTTTAAAGTGAGTCTACAGCCAAACCTTTTATTGATTTAAGTTTGGATAGTGTTGATTAAAGGTTGAAATTCCTGTCAGATTCACCACCTTTGTCCCGGTGATATCAAATCTGGTTGTCCGCAATGTGATGTCAAACCTAAAATTTTAGATTTCTTACCAGTAGAGCAACGTGTACACTCAAAAACAAGTCGGCGGTGACAACTCTCCGCATTTGTAAGAGTTTCAACAGCGCTTATGTTGCTAAGTGTGTATACATAATAAAGTGCAAGGTGCAATACAACAAATGCCCAATGGTAAATAATACAATGAAAATGTATATGTAAGGTGCCAAGTGCTTCCAACGGCACGAAATTGACAAGATTTGAAAGAAAGTGTTCGGAGACCATGCTCTGAGAGTACAAAAATCCCCTCTTGTGACCCCACTCACCAGAGCCCACCGACCCTCAGCTTTGCAGTCCAGGGGTAAAAAAAACGCTTAGTGGAGTCATGATGGTAGATCCAGGGTTGGAGAAGCTCTCACAGGTAATTGATGTACGGACCAGAGAACGATATATTAGAGGAAAAGAAAAAAGGCTTATAGTTCAGTACTGCCGGCACTGTTTTTATATTGCTCATTAACAAACGCCACTCACAAGACAGCTTGTAAAACGGGCATCAGTGTAATCTGGGTTTCCCCTTGCGTTCCACGGATACCGGAAGTAGCGTCACAGGTATGTAAAACCGGAAGTGTGTTGACGCGTTTCGCCCATCCGAGGCGTCATCAAGGGCATCCATATTTGTTTTATGACCAGTTCCCTTTAAAGAACTTCGGGAAGCAGCATTTCCATCTAGTCTTCCCCACAAAACATGGTTATGGTTTCATTTGGGGAAAAAACATTTGTTAGAAAAAATTGTCTGTATTGCCTCCATGCCTTTTACAGTTAGGTATGTGAGGAATGGTGCAAAATATTAGGATTTGTAAGTGGGCTACTTTTTGTTCCTCAACATTTTCTTGCCGTGTGTGTTTGAACCAGGAATTTAAAAATAAAACTTTCACAATGCACTATAAGCTTCCTCTGTTCTGCATTGCCAGCTTTACAGTATAGTGGAGAGAAATAGAAAAACTTAGGCTAATTCCAGGTCTTTATTTATTTATTTATTTTTCTCTCACATTTTAATATTGCAAATATTTATTATATATTAGCCCCTCCAATTGTATTTTCCTTTAGACATTTATACTGTTAGGTAACATTTTCCATTGTATGTTGATGTGTTTTATTTTTTTTCTTTCCATAGGACCAGGAAGAAAATAAAGGCGCTACGAGCTGGCCAGAATTTTACATTGATGAATTAAATTCTATGGCTGCTGTAAGTACTTGCATAAAGCATGTAATTGCAGGTCATCAGCACAAATTTACTGAATCTCAAAACTAATATTTCACTGCATGCCCATTTGTATTGCATTTATCCAATGTACAAAGATTAGCACTTTTGTTTATGACCCAGCTGCTTCAATGGTTACCTGAGATCTTGACACCTTTTACACATAAAACACCCGGTGCAAAGTTCACCTGTCACTCGTGCCTGCAAATCTCCTGCACCAGAATGATGCTGACCACTTCCCCTAGTAGGCGTCTTGCCAGCTATTGAAAATAATGATATTTTATCAGAGCTGGCACAACAAAGCAGATATCAAACGGAGCACACGTTTAATTAGCCGTAAAGTGAAACTCCTGGTTAACAGCTTAACACACAGTTGCAGTACACGTTTACTGTTTTACCTGCCAAAAGAATTCTAATTCTGGATAGCTGTTAGTCTTATGATTAACACTTGCTTGCAGCACTGCCCAGGTAGGCAAGGTTGTGGATAAGAGGGTACCACCCGTCCTCCTGTATGGGGCCCAGGCACCTGGGTGAATTGAATGTGGACAGGGAGGGCGATAGGCATGGCAGGGGGGCTTTTACTGTAAATGGTCCCCTGTATAGCTCTCTGCAGCAGCTGAAAGCTGGCTGCATCTCCTGCCGGCTTTCAGCTGCTGCAGAGAGCCGTACAGGCAGCTGCAGGCACACAATAGGATCCTTCGGGACGAAGAGTGTGATGAGATCTAGCCATTTCTCCAGCCATGCAAAACAGCATAGATTGCCTAATCTTCTGCTGTCGGCTATTGTATTCTGACGGCTGGCACCAGCAACTGTCAGAATACCCAAACAGAGACTGCAGCTAATGGGCTGAACAGTGACCACAACCCAACTTTTTTTTTCATCCTTCCCCTTTCAATATCGTATTCAACTTGTTAAACTGGGTGATGTTGGCAGGGCCAGCCGCAGCTCAAATTTAAGCCTCATATGGCCAGCTTAAGTCTTTTTTTTTTTTTTTTCTTGCCATGTTCAACACCCGGTTGGCTGCTAGTGTTAACCCTCCCCCAATTTCCAAAGTCAAATTCAAGCACTTACACTAACTACATTTAAAAATACATCTCAAAATGTTTAAAAAGATATATAACTGCATTACTTCCGACCCTTGTTTTTTTTTTTTTTTTTTTTTTTTATTACCCCCGCTTACCTTTTTATTTTCTGGGTTCTCAAAAAAAAAATACTTGCACAACTAGGAATCCAGTGGGGTTCTGTAGGGATCCACCAAGCTGGCATAATCTTCTGTGATGTCAATGGGAGCGGACTGTCTCTTCCAAACACTTGCAGCTTGCTCCCTAATGAGGTCCATTAGCCATGGGGAGTCATTATAACATGCCATTGCACATGCACAGTAGGGTACCCCAGGACCTCCCAGAATGCATGACTGCGGACTGCATTAGCCATGGTGAGTCATAACATGCCATTGCACATGCACAGTAGGGTACTCCAGGACCTCCCAGAATCCATGACTGTGGACTACAGCAACATCATTCTTACCTAGGTGATAAAACCAGAAAAGCGTGAAAGTTTCCCCAAGAAAGATTAAAAGAAAAAAACATCCTGGCTTCTTTAATGTTCCCTTGTTTAATTAATATCTATCCTGAATACATTTTCACCAAATGAAATGCACCTTAGTAAATCTATATAAATGCAGTAAAAATTTATGAAAAAAAATTCTGATTGAAAGCTGGCAGGAGGATAGGGGTAGAATGATAAAGTGGGTGGGGATGGTTTGCTTTAACTGATGTATTTTTATATTTTCCTAGAGTATAGCTTTACTTCAACCCAAATAAATGTGAAGTTCCCAGGGTAGTGTCCTTGTAACAGAAACAAACCACAATTTATGCAATCCCCATCTGCACTTATTGTGATGGATTTGTTGTGTTTATTCATCATGTGCTAAGCTTTTGTGCTCTCTCCATTATCTCAAGAGATTGAATGTGTGTCAGTGATAAGTTAATGAGAAGGGAGGGGGGGGGGGGCGGCATGCCAGGGTGAGGCAATGGTGGCATGGCACAGCTGTCAAGCAACTGCAGTATGGAAATTTGCCAGGTGCATACTCCAGATAGAATAAATATCTCCTCTCATCCCTCAAGATAATGAAAACAAAATGGAAAACGAATGAAAGGAGCAGTTGTTTCACCCTCCCGTGTCCAGCACATTGCGAGGAGTGTGCTGCAGACAGCTGAAGATTCTCTTCAAGTAATGTCAGTGCTTTCTCTGTGCTGATTGCATGGCAGTGCTTGCTGGAAGAGTGGCCTGATGGCGTCCAGGCATTCTGTTTACAGAATGTGTGCTGTTCATATGAACACTTGGATAGGTGTAGTCTGTAGGCTATTATCTATCAGGAGTCTGGCTATACACTTCTTGTGATGGCACATTCTGGTGAATGGCTAAAAAATATTAGCTGCTATGCGGCTATGATTGTGTGATCAGCCAAAATCCTCTGGATTTGGCAAGAATATCCTTTAATGGGTGACTGGGTCATAGAAACTCCAAAACTGAAGCTCTTGTTGGATGTTTCCAGTCTGCAATGGTTGGGACCTACCAACCGTGGTCCAAAGAAGAAATATCTGCAATAAAGTCGCGGGCAGCCAAGGCTCATTGATGCAAGTGGGGGGTGGAGGCTAACTCGTGTAGCCTGATATCCAATAGAGGAGCTACTATAGCTAAAATTGCTTATAAAGTTAGCAGTGCATTGCAGTTTGACGTGTGTTAGGCTGCGTAGCCACAAACTGGTCATAATGACTTGTGTTCACAGCCAGAAGCAACTGCATTGGGCATGTGACCATCAGAACTGGACCATGGGGCAATGGAAGAAGGTGGCCTGGTCTGATGAGTCATGTTTTCTTTTGCATCATGTGACTGGCCAGGTGCGTGTGTTCACTTACCTGGGGAAGAGGTGGCACCGGAATGCACTATGGGAAGAAGGCAAGCCAGTGAAGGCGTAAAAGATCTGCTACTGATGGCTTAGTTCCAAATATTACAGCTTACTAGAGCTGCACGATTCTGGCCAAAATGAGAATCACAATTTTTTTGCTTAGAATAAAAATCACGATTCTTGCAGCATAAAATATTTTACAGTATACAAAAAAAATTGGGCTAACCTTACTGGTTTTTTATTTTTTTTGTTTTAATTCATTAAAGTGAATTTTTTTCCCCAAAAAATTCTATTTGAACGACTGCTGCGCAAATACAGTGTGACATAAAATATTGCGATAACCACCATTTTATTCTCTAGGGTCTCTACTAAAAAAAAAAATATATATATATATATTATAATGTATATGTATGTGTGTGTTTGGGGTTTCTAAGTAGTTTTCGAGCAAAAAAAAAAGATTTTAACTTGAAACCAACAAATGTCAAAAAGGTTGTGTTCAAGTGGTTAAACTTCCTTAAAGGGGTTGTAAAGGTACATTTTTTATTTTCTACATAGGTTCCTTTAAGCTAGTGCATTGTTGGTTCACTTATCTTTTCCTTCGATTTCCCTTCTAAATGTTTTTTTTTCTTTGTTTTCTTTGTCTGAATTTCTCACTTCCTGTTCCTCCTCAGTAAGCTGTTCAGTAAGCTGTTCTGGCTGACTAACCACCAGCTCGGATGATGGTGAGAAGTTTACTGAGGAGAAACAGGAAGTGAGATATTCAGACAAAGCAAAAAAACATTTAGAAGGGAAATCAAAGGAAAAGGTAAGTGAACCAACAATGCACTAGCTTAAAGGAAACTATGTAGAAAATAAAAAAATTACCTTTACAACCCCTTTAATTTACACACCAAAAGTGTATTCCTTTGAACTAAAGGACAACTTGTTACAATGTTTATACTTAAGTTCCACTGCTAAAGAATGTTGTGATTCTTGGCAGATTCCCCCCCATCCTTTTTTTTTTTTTTTTTATGGCTGTCGGCTTTAACAGAGCAAAGAGAATTATCTGCATAGACAGAATCTGGAAATACTTTGTCCAGATCGCAACAGGGAAAAAATGCGACAACGATTAATCGTGCAGCTCTACAGCATACCTTCCGTTATCTCCTGACGTCCATACCTCAATGGGTCAGGTCTGTTTTTGGTTGTATAAGGGGACTTACCCAATACTTGCCAATCTCACACTGTAGTTTTACTGCTGCAGTGTGAGCCAGTTGAGCAGAATCTCTACATTTCCGCGTAGGGAGTGCCCACCTGGCTGTGCTGCCCAGTTACATGCTGATCAGTGGTTCCCAGTCGATGATTCATGGTTGAAAACCCACCTAACGGTGCGAGTGACAGGCGAGCGCTTTGTGTATGTAAACAACCTAAAACTCTCTTCTGACAGTGGCAATGTGCTGGTTTTTGTGCATGGAATAAAAACCAGTACGTCCCTTAGTAAAATCAGCACACATAGTAAACATTGTTACACGCTCTTAACCCTTTCACTGCCCCAGATGTTAACCCCTTCCCAGCCAGTGTCATTAGTACAGTGTCGGTGAATATTATTAGCAATGATCACTGTATTAGTGTCACTGGAGATGTCGGTGGCAGTTAGCCAATTCCCACAAAGGGCCAGTTAGTGTCAAATTGCCTGCCCTCCCACTATAAGTCACTGATCACCGCCATTACTAAAATTAAAAAATAATAAAAAATTCCAGCATATATCTCATCGTTTAAAGACGCTATAACTTTCACACATACCAACCAAATCAATATACACTTATTGGGACTTTTTTTTTTTTTTTTTTTTAACCAAAGACATGTAGCAGAATACTTTTTGGCCTAAATGCATGAAAAAAATAGATTTTTCAAAAATTTTCATAAAACTTTACATTTAGAAAAATCTCTTTTTTTCATGCATTTAGGCCAAAAAGCATTCTGCTACATGTCTTTGGTTAAAAAAATAAATAAAAAAAAGCATATAATACATTTCGAAAAAAAAATGTCTAATTTTATGAAGTAGACAAAATAAATTAAAAAAAAGCATATAATACATTTCGGAAAAAAAGTCTAATTTTATGAAGTAGACATTTTTTTTTCGAAATGTATTATATGCTTTTTTTTTCTTCGTTTATAGCGCAAAAATGTAATAATCCAGTGGTGATCAATACCACCAAAAGAAAGCTCTTTTAGAACCAGTTTTAGATTATTTGCCAGCGTTACAATTTGCAAGATTCCTTTTACTATCTGTCAATGATGGTAGAACTGATCATGTTTGGAAAATAAGAAATTAACCTGATGGAAAACCAGGTATCAGTAAAAAGCTCAGTTACTTCCTTGCGCCATACAAAAAAAAAAACTTGTTAATCCTTCTTTTGCATGTAAATGCCACACTTGGTCGTTAAGGTTAGGAACGCAGCGTGGACGTTGCATTACTCATCCTATGTCCTGGGTGGCACGAGATAATGAAACCCCTGACTAGTAATAGCAGCACATTGGAGTAAGGGATTACTGAGATTGCGATGCTGGAAATCTTGTAGTATTATCACTAAGACAGCGTGGGAGGGGAGCGTTGCTTCCTGCACAGCTGGCTTCGTTTAGCTGATAAGAGTTACAGAAAATTGTAATTTGTTAAATAAGAAAATTTAAGTGGTATAATTATTAGATTATTCTTCAAATTGCCTAGTAGTACAGTCGGCTCTGCTATCTTTTCTTGCTTAGTGATTTGCTAAAGGGTGGCTTTTGATCAGTTCATTTTTTATCTCACGCCTGCTAAGCAAAATTGTAAAATCCTACTCGTGGTCATTTCCTTATACTAGGAATATTGTATGTACTGTAACTCTCTGGGTTGAATGGATAAAACAAACCAATAGTATGTACAAGGGTTTAAAATATAGCTAAACCCTAACTGAATGAGATTTAATTTAAAGTGGTTGTAAACCTCAGACATGAAATGTATAATGAGCATATCCTTCTATAGTGTTTACTTGTCTCAATTAGGAGCACTAAGTGTCATTTCTGTCTGTTGCTTCATTCCTCTGCTATCATGAGTCACTTCAGACAAGTTTTTCTGACACCAAGAGAAAAATGGTGACTAGGGAGGGAGCTCCAGCTGATTGACAACCTCAGCTCTGTTCCTGCGTGCTGTGTGGAGGTGGGTGTGTCCCTTTCCTCCAATCTGCTCTCAGAACTCTTCTCGCTGAGCTCTGCAGAGTGTACCTTCAGCTCCCCCCCCCCCCCCTTTTTTCTGAACTCTCAGACAAGCTTTGTAATTCAGCACTATGAACAGAGTTGGAGAAGTTAGCGCTGCAGATAAACAGGTACAACGTATGTAGCAGAATTTGTTTAATCTCTGTGTATCACCTGAGGCCAGTCACTTCACTGTGTATATGTAAGGGTTTACAACCACTTTAAAGTGGAATTCATGCCTAAAAAAACTACCGTATATACTCGAGTATAGGCCGACCCGAATATAAGCCGAGGCCCCCAATTTACCCCCAAAAAAACTGGCAAACTTATTGACTCGTGTATAAGCCGAGGGTAAGACATGCCTGTCCATCCCTGTGTGTGTGTCCGTCCATCCCTGTGTGTCCGTCCATCCCTGTGTGTCCGTCCATCCCTGTGTGTCCGTCCATCCCTGTGTGTCCGTCCATCCCTGTGTGTCCATCCATCCCTGTGTGTCCGTCCATCCCTGTGTGTCCGTCCATCCATCCCTGTGTGTGTGTGTGTGTCCATCCATCCATCCATCCCTGTGTGTGTGTGTCTCCATCCATCCATCCATCCATCCCTGTGTGTGTGTGTCTCCATCCATCCATCCATCCATCCCTGTGTGTGTGTGTCTCCATCCATCCATCCATCCCTGTGTGTGTGTGTATCCATCCGTGTGTGTGTGTGTGTGTGTGTGTGTGTGTCCAGCCTACCTGTGTCCTGAGCCTTTGTCCCGAGCCTCCGTCCCGTGCCGAGCCTCCTTGCCTCCGTGCCTCGCCGCCGTGCCTTGCCTCCGTCCCGTCCCGTGCCGTGCCGTGCCTTGCCTTGCCTCCGTCCCGTGCCCTCTTCGTTCGTCGGCGCCTCGGCGGCCATTGTAAAATTCAAAAGCTGCGCCGCCGCCTTCGCCTGTGATAGGCGGAACACTGAATTTCCCAGCAGCCTGTGTTCCGCCTATCACGTACATCGTATCATCCTCGTCCGTAGTACGAGGATGATACGAAGTCCGTGATAGGCGGAACACAGGCTGCTGGGAAATTCAGTGTTCCGCCTATCACAGGCGAAGGCAGAGCCGGAGGCGCGGCTTTTGAACTATAGAATGGCCGCTGTCTGTCTGCTCGACACGCTGATCGAGCGGGCAGACAGCGATGACTCGAGTATAAGCCGAGGGGGGCACTTTCAGCCTCAAAAAAGAGGCTGAAAATCTCGGCTTATACTCGGGTATATACGGTATTTTTAAAATTGTCCCTTCCCACTCCTGCTACCTATGTTGCCTGATTTTTGTTAAACAAAAAAAGTGCATATGTACCTATTCTCGGGCAGCTTCAGTCTGGTCTTGTGGTCCCCTATGTCAGGCAGCAGCGGTTGCAGAGGAGAGAGAGATAGATGATGACTGGCAGTGCTTGGGAGCAGCGACGTCACCCATAAGCACCTATAGCCCATCTGTTGTCAGCACTCCCTCCTCTTCCCTGCAGCTGCCACTTGGAGACTCAAACCATGTGATTGGACTGGAGCAGGTGGAAAATAGGCAAGTATAAACTTTTCAATTACACAGGTTAGACAGCATAGGTGTTAGGGTGGAGCATTTGTAAGACTAGTTAGGTTTAGGCTGCAATTCTACTATAATATTATGTTTGTGTTTAATGTATTTTAAGCATGTTATTTATCTAATAAAAGTTCCCCTTGTATAGACATCCAAAAGTTCAGCGACTTCTACTGGGCGACATCATTTTGGATGTGATGTCATCAGTCTCAGAGCTGTCATATAAGTAACACGCTATAATATTCCCCTTCACTCCTCCCCTGGCAGCTACATTAAAGGTTATGTAGGGAGGGACAGAACAGCTGGGCCAGCACAGGCCATAATTAGATGCTTCCAGAAGAGGAGAGGGCTAGGATGTGCAAGGAGGATTGGGCTGGAAAAACGCTGTAAGCGTTTACTATAATTTTTTTTTTTCTGTGAATGAATATAGCCGGCACCAGCTGTGGCTCTTGCAATACTTTTAAGGGGTACAGCATACAATACTCCAGGCTCATGTGTCTTGACCCTCAGTGGGTCTTAAAGGAGTTGTTAAAGGCATTCTATGCATTGAGATAAAAAACCTTTTGTGTGTACCAGCCTCCCCAACACCCCCTAATACTTGCCTCAGCCCTATCTCTCTGCAAAGATGTCCACGAGTGTCTTGGACATCTGGGACTCTCCTCCTGATTGGCTGAAACACAGCAGTGGTGCCATTGGCTCCTGTGGCTGTCAATCAATCCGCTAGCCAATCAGGGGGCAAGGCCGGGTCGGGGCTCCATGTTTGAATGAAACAAAATATTACAGCGCACACATGCAAAAAAGACATTTACCTCCAGCAAGGCTTATTTAAAACGCCTAGACGTTTTCAAAAAACATTTAAAAAAAATATGGGATTTGGGCACACCATATTGCTATATGGTGCTTAAGCCCACTTACTGTGACAAAGTACCCCATGATTAGTGGGTCCTACATGATCCATAGACTGGGAGATCCTGCTTCTCTGAACCATGGGAGCCATACACTCTATATGGGAGAACTTGAGGTCTCCACCCATGACACAGGTGGACAATGAGAGGTACTTAATGAGGGAGTGGGGTGCTGCTCACCCAAAAGGATTTGGTCAGAATCCATACTTGCTGGAGGTAAATGTTGTTTTTGCATGTGTGCGCTGTAATATTTTGTTCTGTTGTATGGCTGCACCATCTTTAATGCATCTTTTAGGGTGTGCCCCCCCAAACATCTTGTTTGTCCATGTTTGGACACAGGGAGCTGTTACTTGGCTCGGGTGCCCCCATAGCAAGCTGTTTGCTGTGGGGGCACACAACAGGAGGGAGGAGCCAGGAGTGAAGAGGGACCCAAGAAAAGGAGGACTCAGGCTGGTCTATGCAAAACCCCTACAACAGAGCAGGTAAGTATAACCTGTTTTTTTTTTTTTTAAACGAGACTTTACAATCACTTTAACCACTTACCGACTGCCGCATGACGATGTACGTCCTTTTTTTGAAGAGGGGTATCCCGGTAACGGCAGCAGCTGCTGCCACAAACATTTTTTTTATAATGTTTGGGGATTCTAAGTAATTTTCTAGCAAAAAAACTTGTAAACAGAGTCTGAAAAAAGGCCTGTTTTTTAAGTGGTTAATTATAAATAGAGATATAGGTGTGTGTGTGTGTATATATAGATATACCATATATTATATCTGTTCTCTCTCTCTCTCTCTCTCTCTCTCTCTCTCTCTCGATATATAGATATAAATATATAGATAGATATATATCAATCACACGCCTATATTCATTCATATACATGTGTTAGAGCTGACAACATTTGTAGACATGGATACCTGACACAGGTGAGCAGCAGCTTGTTGTATATTTTTTACTTCTGTGACAGGGTCTCTTTATCTACAAAAAGAAGTTTGTCCTACTTCTGTCCCTGCCATGCAGCGTGCATGATTAGCAATGTATTGATCTCTCCATGGCTAATGGGTGAGCAGCCATCTATACATTCAGCAGTTGGGTATTAGGGAGATTAAAGTCTCCATCCTCTGTGCTGCCTTTGTTAAATGTTGCAGGGCGTGATGGAATAAATGACATCAGTGGGCAGCCATCCCTGCAGGGCACAGGACTGTATTGTACCTCTGCTGACAGCTGTCCCCACGTATTACCATGGGGCCGCTCTGGCAATACAATGGAACCCAAGTGCTTTCTCTTCCTCTTTTCCTTTTTAGATTTGTGGATGAAAGCACTGCTTGCTCTATGTATAAATACAAACTTATTAGATCATTTTTTTTTATTTCTCAGAACAAAGATACAAACACTATGATATTGGTCATTAATATAATAGATACCTTTCGTTGTTTTCTTTGCCGTGGAAGTTGTGTTGCTTATCATTTATTATATGAAAATAAAAATGTTTCAATATTTTAAATCAAGTACAGTAAAACGTTTTGCAAGAGCAGCAGAATTTTTTAATACATTTTGACTTTTGTATACAAGCGATGTCTTGATTTATTTTTGGGATTGTGTAGTGGTGGGGCCTCTGTATGTGCAATTATAACAATCCTTATACATGGACATTTAAAGTGCATTGTGGTAATTTTTAATATAATATACAATTCATAAATCCTGACAATCCAGTGGTGAAATTAACCACTTGCTTACTGGGCACGTAAACCCCCTCCTGCCCAGACCAATTTTCAGCTTTTAGAGTCACTCTTTAAATGACAGTTTCGCCGTCATACAACACTGTACCCAAATGACATTTTTATCATTTGTTTCCCCTACAAATAGAGCTTTATTTTTTTTTAAAGAAATTAAAAAAGACCACGTTTAAAAAAATAAAAAATACAAAACAGTTTTATGTTTTGTTAATAAATTTTACAAACTGGTAGTTTTTCTCCTTCATTGATGTACGCTGATGAGGCTGCACCGATAGGCTGCTGATGAGGCTGCAGTGATAGGTGCCATTGGTGGGTACAGGGCGGCACGAAAGGGCACTGATAGCTGGCACTGATGGGCACTGATAGGTGGCAGTAATGGCCACTGGTAGGTGACAGTGATGGGAAGCACTGCTAGGCGGCACTGATTGGCAGCACTAGTGGGCATTGATAGTTGGCACGGATTGCTGGCACTTGTGTACTGTGGGCACTGATTGTGGTGCTGGCAGGTGGTACTGGTGGGCAAAATGTGAGGCTCTTCCTCTTCGGGACCAATGTCCCTTCAAACAGAAGCCGATCGGCTTTTTTTTCTCCTCATGCTGTGAGCATGAGAAGAAAAAAATTTAACGATCCTCTGTTTACATCACATGATCATCTGTCATTGGCTGACAGCTGATCGCGTGCTAAGGGGCCGGGATCGGCCTCTTGCTCGGATCTGTAATCACCCGAGTCTCATTGACTTGGGTGATCACAGTGCATTCCCTTCAGGGGGGTGTGGCGAGCCTGCAAAGGGGAGGATGTCAAAAGGCGTAGTCGCGGCAAAGCAGATCCGCGATGTAGCCGCCATTCGGCTATACCGCTGTTCTGAAGCGGATAATGACAGGGATTCAAATTCTTGCATCAAAAATAAAGTCCATAAATCATTTTTGGTGCACTTTAATTCTTAAAACCAATCACCAGTAGCAGACTTCATGTAGATCACCCAGAGGATGTGAGTGAATTGCCCACTCACCAGACCACCATGACCTCTTTAGTTTGGAAAAAAAAAAAAGTCAGGTTAAGCTATTGGCATGGATTAATGGTCCTGCTGGTGGACCAAAAGAGATGTGGTTGGAAACTTTGTAGTTTCTCCACCCTGATAGCCCATTTAGAAAATAAACGGGACCATAGTCTAACACCGTTTATTTGAAAAAATGTATAAAAACATAAGCCAACTGGCTGCTTACATTGATAGGTGCCTTATCCTGGCACTGAGGAATATAGACATGGATACTGCAGCCGTCCCGCTTGCACTGTTGATCGGTGTGCGTTCCACCTGCATGGTGAGATGAAACCGGAAGTGACCTGACCAGGATGTGCCTCAATGTACATTTCGTCTTACAACGTCATGTGGACGCTTGGAACGCACGCCGATAAACAACAGTGCAAGATAGATGGCTGCAGTATGCATCTGTTTGGCGATTCATGTCTATATTCCTCCATGCCAGCATAAGGCACCTACCACTGTAAGCAGCTATTTGGTTTGTTTTCATATATTTTTTTAAATAAACTGTGTTACGCTATGGTCCCATTTTTATCTATTTTCTAAATGGGCTATCGGGGTGGAGAAACTACAAGGTTCCCAATCTCCTCTCCTTTGGAACGCTGAGAAGATTCTGAGGGATGAGTTAATAATTGTCTCATGCACAATGTCTATTGACTTCAATAAGCATTCCTTCTGTTGAAAAAAAAAAAATAAATTGAAGTTTCACTAAAAAAGATTTATGGACTTTATTTTTGATGCAATAATTTGAATCACTGTCATTCATTTCAGCACGATCAGGATTTATGAATTGTATATTACAGTGATGGTGAATCTTGGCACCCCAGATGTTTTGGAACTACATTTCCCATGATGCACCATTACATTGCAGAGTGCATGATCATCATGGGAAATGTAGTTCCAAAACATCTGGAGAGCCTAGGTTCGCCATCACTGGTATATTAATAATTAGCACTATGCACGTTAAACTGTGTATGTGTAGGGATTGTTATAATTGAACACAAAGCGCCCCCACCGCTACACACCCCAAATCTTACAAAGACCGCACTCATGCACTTTTAGGGGAGCAGCTTCATTTTCAAAATTTCACTATTAAGCACTTTTTGATATTCCATAGTGCAAGGTTTTTTTCACTTTTACAATGTTTTGATAGTGTCATGCCACAACTGAGTATAAAAGAGAAGAAAGGCTGCTCTAAGTGTAGCAATATGGTTACATTTAATGAAGGTACAACACTTGGCAACTCACATGGTTGACGATTAAAACAGGCTAAAGTTGCGCACATAGACCATCCTCTGCACCGCTATCAATGTCATCCCTTCCACGCTGCACTCCAAGAGCGCTTCAGGCCTCGCTTCCAGATCGCTCTACTGCAGGGTAGTCTTCCCGGTCACGATTGCAGACTGACAGCGTTGAGAGCTGACAGTGTGGAGGACGGTCTATGTGGACAGCTTTACCCTGGATGCCTGAATACTTAGATGTGCCTTTTTTAATCATCATCCATGTGAGTTGCTAAATGTTGTACTTTCATTAAATGTAACCATATTGCTGCACCTCTCTTTTTTTATATTCTTTGTCTCCTGCTGGATTTTGCTTCTAATCCCCTTGTGGAGGCTGCCATTTGTGGATGGACGTTTTATGGTTACACACATTGCTATAATCTTTTTATATGGACTATAAACTGAAGGACTTATGAATAAATGGTTGTGGAACGAATCATCTGAGATTCCATTATTTCTTGTGGGGACATTTGCTTTGATATGAGTGCTTTGGATTACAATCATGTTTCCGGAACGAATTATGCTTGCCATCCAAGGTTTTTCTGTATTTCTCTTTTTGCCTTTTGTGGATCCTCCTTCCTCCTTCTCCCTCCTCTCTGTATGAGCTTTCACTTTAAAGGATAAATACAGCCAAAGCTTGTTTGGTTGTACTTCTGTGAATCACATAAGTTCAGTTTTCTGAAAACAGGTCATAGGAGTGCAGAACAGACAGCTGAAGCCCGCTGTTGGCTGATGTCACAGAGCCGGTCCAGGCTCAGGAAAGATCGCGACCATATGGTCTGGATCTGCCCACATGACTGGACCGGCACCCAGCTCAGCCTCTCAGCGAGCCGCTGAGAGCCTGAGCCGCCTGCTCTCTACAGCCCAGTGGTCCAGTGAGCGTGGGGAAGCAGAGCTGAGCGCTGATGACTGACAGTCATTAGCTCTCAGAGCTCTGAGAACGGAGTGATGACTGGTGTTTGATCACTCGGTTCTCAGTCTTCAAGCCAGCGGGGGACAGATGCAGTATGGGACCGATGCTGCATCCACCTAGGTAAGTATGATTGGAAAATAAAAAAAATTCCCATAATTCTCTTTTGACCCAAAAAAACAGGGTTGTTTTGGGCTGAGATCCTGGAATCATGCAGTAATCGATACAAAGCTGACCTTTTGAGATAGAGAGATTATATATATATATATATATATATATATATATATATATATATATATATATATATATATATATATATTCTCTCTCAAAAGGTCAGCTTTTGAGATATACACATATATATGTGTGTGTGTGTGTGTGTGTGTGTGTGTGTGTGTGTGTGTGTGTGTGTATATATATATATATTCTCTCTCAAAAGGTCAGCTTTTGAGATATACACATATATGTGTGTGTGTGTGTGTGTGTGTGTATATATATATATATATATGTGTGTGTGTGTGTGTGTGTGTATATATATATATATATATATATATATCTCAATTTTTTTTCTATCTAATATAATTTGGTAAATTCCTGTATACTACTGTACCTTGTAATCTCAAGCAGTGTTATTCACCTCTGTACTACAGAATGCCTTTTTATGTAATGGATATGAGGAAAGAGGGAGGTGTTCTATCATTCTTCTTGTCCAAGTTGACAAAACCGTCATAGGGTACAGTACAATTAATAAGTGTTGTTACCCTAGCATAGGAACGGTTATTGGCAGGGTCGCGGGTGAAAATAAAGGGGGGGAAAAAGCCTAAAGAAAAGAAATCTAATGCAGCCACTGCAAGGACTGACTTCAGATACAATTTGGTAACACTTGGCTCATGGCCTCCTTCCCTTCACAAAAAACAAGTAGCTTTTTATTACTGTAACTGATTTTAAAAGGAAATTTGATTTAAAGTAATAATGTTGGCTGACTCTGCAGATACTGATTGCCTTTGTTAGTTTTTCCACCAGTTTACACATTTTCTGCTTTTGCTTTATAAAAAAATATATATTGAATTAGGACTTATGACTACTTTTATAATAATGAATTCTGTATTTTTTTGAATATATTTTCAAGAGAAGTCCAACAAAATATCACTCATTAAAACGTTTCTCTTTCCATTCTGGACAAGTCCTTTGAGTTTAAATGACGATGTACGTACGTATGTTCATACATACTTTTAGAGAGTCTGAAGTGATTCAGAGCTTAATTACTGCAGCGAGTGTGGTCACCATTCCTGAACAAGTCCCACGATATTTCTCTGCCATCTGTTCCTGGTCTCGGATCCCGTTCAGCCTAGTCTTTAATAATCTGAGATGACATTGTGTTTCATGCCATATTAGCAGCATAAACTGTGGTGTCTTAATAGGAACTAAGCATCATATATCATCTTGGTGGGAGAAGTGAAGAAGCCTTTTCAAGGACATTTTGAAAATATGGGTTGTGCAGTAGATTGTGAAGTGAGCTTTTTGCGTGTAAAATAAAAAATTCATGTTAATCGGGGTGATGAATGTTTTTACAATTCTTATTTTGGTCATGAAAAATGCATAGCATTTTTTACTTTTTTTCATAGAAGAAATATTTCTTAATGGTATCAAAAATTTGTTTTTCTTCTAGTGTGGTAAATAATGCATATTAATACAATAGCCTATAAGTGGCACAGTTAAGGTTTTTCTCCACCATTACTACTATACCGTGAATCTTCTATTTATAAAAATCACAGATGAATTGGACACCCCCTGCTCTGTTCTAGCTCAGAGCAGTATGTGTTTTCAATTAGAGTAAAAAAGTGAGCATCTGTATTGAATGTTTATTTCAGTTAGATTTACATAAGGTATTTGAAAAAAAATTTTTTAGTAGAAAGCCCATAAGTAGACACAGGAGCTGTGGAGCTATGTGCTGGCTTTACATGGAAGTCCCTGGCCATGCATGCTTTGGGACAAGGCACAGGACTGGGAGGATTCTGAAGGCTGTGCATTGATGGGGCCTTGAAAGAATAATCTCATTCTTTATACAAAAAAAGCAAGACAAATGAGGTTCAAAAGTACAAACTAGTTTTTCTTTGTAGCCTGTTTCAAGTGGGTGCTGAGGCCTGTAGTCTGTGAATGAGTTGTGTGTTTATGCAGCTTGAACGGCCAGGTATTGCATGCAGGCAGCCCATGCAAGAGCATGGGCTGCCAGCATGCACAGGCATGGCCACCTATCTACTTATGGGCTTTCTACTAAAATTATTTTGTGGGTGAGCGTCACCCCAAACACAGACAGCAT
This sequence comes from Lithobates pipiens, assembly GCF_037356315.1. NCBI lineage: Eukaryota > Metazoa > Chordata > Amphibia > Anura > Ranidae > Lithobates > Lithobates pipiens. The sequence goes on along the minus strand of NW_027507791.1, from coordinate 70,301,080 downwards.
GTGTCCAGGGCTGCTCACTTGCAAGCCAAATTGGGAGGGTTGGTTGTGTCTGTGCAGCTGCTGTGTCCCCATGCTCTTGCATGGGCTGCCTGCATGCAGCACATAGGAGCTCAAGCCGCATAAACACACAACCTATTCACTGACTACAGGCCTCAGCGCCCACATGAAACAGGCTACAAAGAAAAACTTTTTTTTTACTTTTGATCCTCATTACTCATTGCTCATTGTCTTGCTTTTTTGGTATAAAGAATTAGATTATTCTTTTAAGGCCTGCTGACCCATAAATACACAGCCTTTCTTCAGAATCCTCCCAGTCCTGTGCATTGTCCCAAGCATGCATGGCCAGGGACTTCCATGTACAGCCAGCACATAGCTCCATAGCTCTTCCTGGACACATGCTGTCTGTGTTTGGGGTGCTGCTCACCCACATTCCCATGTATTTCAAATATGGATGGGTGGCTGCTCTTACACCAGTTGCCTGCATGCAGAACCTAGTGGCTCAAGTTGCATAAACACATTATCCATTCACAGATTGTGGGCATCCATGTCTGAGGCATACAATGTATTTTTAACTGTTGCTTTAAATATTGCCAGTAATGTTGCTGCTGATTTTTACTTTTAATAGAATAATTTTGACTCTAAAATCTTGGCATCACTTCATCTGATCCCCAGTGTGCACTATACTACTTGCTGTTTAAAAAGTTAGTGTTAATGAATACACCGTTAACCTCCCTTATTCCCATGTTGCAGAGGAGAACGTTGCTGGCAATGGAGAAGGAAGACGAGTATGAAAGAAACAAAACCATAGAGAGCCTAAAAACTGCACTGAGGACAAAACCCATGAGGTGAGCGCTTTTCAAATATTAATGAATTGTTTCCGCTGCCGAATCTTTTTTTTTTTTTTTTTTTTTTCTGTCTCTTTGTTATGCGTTTACTAATGTGTTTTTGTACTCACTACTTGTGGCTTTTTACTCCCCGGCTTGCCGATTTCTTGCTGAAGAAACAGTTTTAAAAATTCATGCCAGCTGTTTCCATGTTGCTTGTGGGCATTTGAAGCCTACAAGCATTTCCTTCCGGGATGCGGTGATGCTGTGCTCCCAGCATTCACCGCTCGATCCCACACATGCTCATTGTTAGCCGCGAGCAGCGCCATAAAACTTCGGGTTGCCATCACAACGGGCAGCGTCCTCGGAAGTTCCCGCCCTGTTGTGATGGCAACGAAATAAACAATGGTACCTTCTGACACGTCCTCGTCACATGACCGGCGTCATGTGACACCGAAATCTCACGAGATTTCAGCAGGACAGCGTTCCCCACTGATTCATGGGAACAATGTGAGAAACCTCCCAGGGGACTTTGCGGAGCCGGGGAAAGGCGATAACCACGCCTACTCCCACGGGAGGAGAGCCCGGAAGTCACCTTTTGAAATGTAAATTAAAAGTTAATTACGGCGATTGGATTTTTATAAAGGTTCGTTTTGGCATCTATTGGAGAAACACTATGGCTTGTGAGCTTTTTAAAATGTGAGTACAACACCGCTTTAAAGGAGAATATTCCTTGCAAACAAGTAAATCCTAGATGCCCTCATTTACCCTGCTTATTCTGGTTGGTGAGGCTATTTAGTACTGCCAATGTTAAGCCTAGTCTCCACAGGTCCTAATGGGAAAATTGTCTCTCTTCAACCTGCAGGTTGAGGCTTTTCCTTTAGGGTGAATGGAGGATACACCTCACGTACAGTGTTGCAAGTCCAAAACCCCTGGATCCGGATGTCCACTGATCTGATATTTGTACAAAAAAGTATAGCTGCTACAATGGGGGATGAGCTGTTAGGATTTAGTACATTCATCCCACAAAACTTTTCCTGAGATGCTTTTTCTTGTTATAAAATATTATGTTTAAACTTCAACCCCAGCCCAAAATATTTTGGTGATCTGTTTTGAATAAAGATAAAAAGGATTAAAACTTTTATCTATTTTTGGTGCTACTTGTGCCTTTATTGGGTTGATTTCCCTTCCATTCATCCAATGGTGGTGAAGCAGACAAGGAGAGGAAGTGATTAGGGGATTGTGATGTCCAGTTTCTTTCTCTAGAGAAGGTGTCTCCAAACTATGGCTCTCCAGTTCAGGAACTACAATTTCCATCATGTCTGTAAATGTCAGAGTTTTACAATGCCTCATGGGACGTGTGGTTCTGCAACAGCTAGAGGGCCGTAGTTTGGAGACCCCTGCTCTAGAGACACAGGGACAAAGAGTGAAGGAATCTTATAAGGTCAAAGAGCCTCTTTAGCGAAGGAGATCCACTTGCAAGGAAGCTTAGTGTGTTCCTCAAAGAGTATCTGCAGTTCCCTTATTTACTGAAACGCCACAACTGACCCCAGTGCTCCTAGAAAGCAGCATATGAACTTAAAATACGCATAAAGGGACATTTAAGCAGGTTGGGACCTTGATGACCCCGTTGAAATAACAGGCAAGAAAGGAACGTGGTAACAGATGACAAAGTTGTGCCTCTGGAGTGGTAGCTTACACAGGCTATAGACTTTGACAGTAATAATTGACATTAGGCTGTCTCATGCTCCTCCATGACTAGAAGCAACACACACGTCTATGTGCTCCCATCGCTGAACAGAACGGCTCGAAAGCAAATGAAAAGTAAAAGTATTCTGAGGGCATTTAGGGGATCAAAACAAACCCGTTCCTTTGCTCTGCATTTGCACTGATTTACTCTACAGGTACCTTTGCCATTAGAGACTCAAAATCTGCTACCAGTGTCCTCTGGTAAAAAAAAATACTGTTTGCATGGCTATCGCACTGGCCCTCTTGCTTTATTTATTTGAATAACTCGCCTGCAACAAGCATGCAGAAAAGGACTTGTATACCCTCTTTTTTTTTCCTGATCTACATAATTATGGGTTATCGACTGAGAAGGTTTTGAGGTCCACTGCAGCATAACAACCAGCCTTATTGCACTTCTCAAACAAATCAACAATGGTACCCATGTATTTTGTGTGTATCAAATTAACTAATGTGTTCAAAAAATGCACTTTCTTTCAATATTGTTGCACAAGCAGTTTACATTGTCATGCTTTTCCAACCTGTCTCTTGTAGTCATTGACTTTTTTTGTTGCTTTACCTCACTTTTCTTTTTCTTTTTCTTTCAGGTTTGTCACCAGATTTATTGAGATGGATGGTTTAACATGCATTTTGAACTTCCTTAAAAGCATGGACTATGAAATAGCAGAGTCCCAAATACATACCTCTCTCATCGGCTGCATAAAGGCGCTGATGAACAACTCTCAGGGGCGGGCTCATGTCTTGGCCCATTCGGAGAGCATTAATGTGATTGCTCAGAGTCTGGCAACTGAGAACATCAAAACTAAGGTGGCTGTGTTGGAGATTATGGGTGCTGTCTGCTTAGTCCCTGGAGGACACAAGAAAGTTCTAGAAGCCATGCTGCACTACCAGAAATATGCCAGCGAGAGAACGCGCTTCCAGGTATGACAAAGTAATGTTCCTTTTAAAAGAGCAGTGTTCTTTTGACATGAATAATAACTTGCACATTTGCTGGCCTAGTATGCAGCTTAAGAAATTCCTAAATGTAATGGCTGCATTTGTTTTCCTTTTTACTTTTTTAAGCTTTCTTTCTTTTTTCATCTGGTGATCTGGCCAGCAAGTCTATTTTTCAACAGACCAAGCTTGTTGGGACAAACCATTTACCACTGACAGTGGTGCTTACAATAATCCACTTTTATTTACTAATATAGAACCTTTATCCCAAAAGGAAGAAAAACTGTTGTAACTGATAGTGTAACTGCAATGTGAGCTGGAGTTTAGCTTCAGTTTGTAAGTGTAGCTAAAACTGCTAGTACAGCTAACACTTTTCACCCCTCGGACTGACAATGCTGCTGACCAAAGATTGTCATGTTCTCCTTCAGGCCGGGTTCACACTGGTGTGACAAACGCTCCGACATTGGGAGCTCATGTTGTGTGAAAATCAATGTTTCCCTGTGGGAGCCGTCTTAACTGCCGTCCGACACAAGTCAGTCCGACTGTGAAAATGCTCCCTTCACTACTTTTGTCTGACTTTGATTCTACTTCAGCCCACTGAATATCATTGAAGTTGGATCAAAGTCGGATCAGGCTTGCCCGATCAGGCTTGCCCGATCAGGCTTGCCCGATCAGGCTTGCCCGATCCGACTTTGGAATGCGACTTGTGCTCTGATGATCTTGAGGGGGAACTCCATGCCAAATTTTAAATAAAAAAACGGCATGGGTTCCCCCCTCCAAGAGCATACCAGGCCCTTTGGTCTGATATGGATTTTAAGGGGGAAAAACGGCGTGGGGGTCCCCCCAAAATCCATACCACACCATTATCCGAGCACGCAGCCTGGCCAGTCAGGAAAGGGGGTGGGGACGAGCGAGCGACTCCCCCCCCCCCTCCCTCCTGAACCATACAATGCCGCATGCACTCAACATGGAGGGGTGGGTGCTTTGGGGCAAGGGGGCGCACTGCGGCCCCCCACCCCAAAGCACCTTGTCCCCATGTTGATGAGGACAAGGGCCTCTTCCCGACAACCCTGGCCATTGGTTGTTGGGGTCTGTGGATGGGGGGCTTATCAGACTCCGGGAGCCCCCTTGAATATGGGGGCCCCAGATCCCAGCCCCATGCCCTATGTGAATGAGCATGGGGTACATTGTACCGAGTCGACCTCTCGCAGACCAATATCTGTTTGTGAACAGGAGCCAGTGATGGCGTTCTGATCAGGTGACCACTAAAATAGCCAATCGCAGTAATCACTAGTCTACCCCATCTTCCCACATTAAGACACAGTTAAAGGGTCAACCGAAGGGGCTGAATATATTAGAGGATAAGTTTGCCTTTTTGGAACATGTTACATGTTCCACCTGTATTTAGGGTGGAACATGTAACATGTTCTAGCAGCTGCAGCCATTCCCCCTCTTGAGTCTTACAGCAGTTTTATGATCTGATTCAACGCATGGTGATCTCTTAAGGTGTGTTCTGTACATCCTGGAGATAGAGGAGCAGTTGTTTGGATTTCTCCATATATTAAAAATAAAACCTCTGTGATGTAATGAGCCCTTCTGATGATTTTAGGTTTTCACTAGAACTCTGTCATGACCAGAGTGATAGAATGCAATGCATAGCCTTGAAGGGCTCCGGAAGACAACAGCTCAATATAGTAAAGAATTCCTTTCATTAGATTATTCAATTCTCCGTTTTGCACTTGATTTTCTTTGGATTAACACTTTTTTTAATGTTTACACTAAATTTGGCCAGTAGCAGAATGTTTAGCACAGAGTGTACTGTGTGTCAGCAACCAATACCCTGCAATTTGCACTTATGGCTTTTATTTAATTTCTTATTTTATATGGTTTTGCATGAAATATTACGCTTGCACTTATGGCTTTTTATAGGCATATGTGTCATGAAACACATTGTAATTTATATAATGAGCACTGACCACTAATTAGATGCTACATAAAACGAAATGTAAAACACATTTTTGCCCTTTGCAGGCAGTAATTAGTTAGTTCATTGATCAAAATTATGTTCCTATAATAAGTAAACCGTTTGTCAAAAAACTTGCTCCATGTAGAAATTGCTTAAGCGGATTTATATATACTGAAATCATGGCCATTGGAATGATTGCTCAGGTTCCAGCTGTCATTTTTTTTTGTGCAAATTAGAAAGCATGGGCAAGTTGCTTTCCATTATAGTCTTTATTTACCTTTTTTTGTTTTCTTTTTGCATTGTTAAAAATTGTTGGTTTTGGATAATGGTATAATATTTTATAAAAATTAACCACAATTGGAATAATCTTAAAACCAGTCTCATGTAAGATACTGAAACAACTGCCTTAAGCTCATTAACCGAAATGTTCTGTCAAAAGTGTTATTTCTAGTTATTAATACAAAATAAGAATAAAAATATATAGATGGATGAAAAAAAAATTGTGTATATATATGTGTGTGTGTATGTATGTATATATATATATATATATATATATATATATATATATATATATATATATATATATATATATATATATATATATATATATATATATATAAAATGTGTGTGTCTTTTGTAGTTCTACTAGCGTAAAACTATATCCAGTGATCAATAAATGATCTAACAGAAACCATCAAAGTTGTAGGGAACAATTGAGAAATATATCGTACTTACATAAATTTTTGTGTTATAATCGGAAGAAAATAATAATAATAAAAAAATGCATTTATGGCCTCTCTTAGGTTTTTCTAAACCGTGTTATTTTGACTCTCTTATAATAACCATTTTTAATTCTGACACTTTTTAGACCCTGATTAATGATTTGGACCGGAGTACAGGAAGGTACCGTGATGAAGTGAGCCTTAAGACCGCCATCATGTCCTTCATTAATGCGGTTTTGAGCCAAGGAGCAGGTGTGGTAAGTATTTTCTTAATAATTATTGTGCTAGGGAGATGGTAGATGTGCTTGGTGCTAATTGGCTGCTATGATTTTGTGTGAAAAAAATAAATACAGAGTTATAAATGTACACTTGTACTGGCAGAGAACACTTTTTTTCTGCATGTAAAGATGTCATTGTGCTGCAGTGCCAGGACTCTCTATCACACCTGATTCCTCCACATGCTGTTTTTAGGATGTGGTAATGGAAAAGTTAAGGCAGGTGTAATGTCCATTTATGAGGCCAACAGTGGTTTGCCTTCACCAAGCTTTACTGTGTATAGCAAAAGCAGCCCATCCATTGCTTGCAGTAGCCCTCTGTGCTTACCATTTTGCAGATCTTGGTGCAGTGCATATCTGCAGGACTTTGTCCTTTTGAGATATTTTTTAGCAAAACTGGCAAATGCGGCCCGATGCCGGTGGATCTCAGACAGCCTTTTAAGTGGCTGTCAACACCTGCCCTTTAGGCACAGACTATTCATTTTTGAAGGTGTCGGAAATTCACTTATTTACTCTCCACCCATTGCTAGAAAAGCGGTTAAAGGTTTGTTTTTATCAATAAAATAGTTGATTTAGAAATCGCAGATCTATGTCTGAGTCAAAACCTGTGTTTTATATTCAAGGAAAGCCTGGATTTCCGACTTCACCTTAGATACGAATTTCTAATGTTGGGGATCCAGCCAGTAATCGATAAACTCCGTGAACATGACAATTCAACACTTGACAGGTAATTGTATTGTTTTGTACATTGCCCTGGCATGTGCACCCTTCCCTTTTTTGCTGGTTTTAAACAGATTAGAGCGGCTGCAATGGTTGCTTTATTGGATTTGGTGCAGACTGGAAGTCTTTAGCTGTCTCTCAAATGCAATGTCTTGGCTTCTGGTGTGTTGCTGTACCTTTGAGAATGGGGCCGCCTCCTTTTCTCTGTGCATTGCTATATACTGTATGTCTCTTAGTTGGGAACTCCGTTTAGATTTAGGGATCACACTTATCTGAGGTCCCTTGATAAAGCACTGTGACTTCAATGTGAATTTGCATATGTATGAAACCAACACTACTGCTTTTAAACTGAAACAGATAATTCAGGTTTATTTAGTGGCTAGCTTTGTATTGTATCCTATGCTCCCCTCTCCATGGGCACCTTTGCCCTTTAAAAAAAATTATTTATATTTTTATAGTGCTTTTCTCCCTGAGGACTCAAAGCGCTTTACCTGTTGTTGGGGCAGATGGTGAAACAGCCATTTTGGGTGCACTCGTTACAATATCACATTTAGGAAATTTTAGGCATACTTCTAAATGGCACTGCAACTGTGGGTAGCAGTGGCACATTTTGTTTGGAGTTTTCCACGCATTTCCAAACATGCTTGGCTCAGTAGCAAAAATTGCCACTTGCGCTTCTTTGGCTTGTGACAGGCAGCTCCTTTAAGTCAAAGGGCTGTGCCGCAAAAAACATGCCAAACATCTGAGCGACACTACACCTGGCATCATTATCAAGAACTGAATATTTTGAGCTCGGGAGGAGGGAAGTGGTAGGAAACTGGATTAAAAAAGAAAATGCGCAAGTGAAAGATATAGTAAAAAATTGTAAAATACGCACTTTACAAGAACTTCAATTAGATACAGAGGTGATGAACATTTACATATGGAGGTACATCCAGTTGAAATAGTTCATGGGTAAACTACCAATCCCAATCTGATCCGGAGGAGATTATACTCCGATGGAGAGGCTGGTTATGAAGGGAAACTCAAAAAATAATATAGCACATCTCTATAAAATTCTTTCAGAGGGAGAGGGATTGGAGGCCCCTCCATATGTCAAGAAATGGGAAAGGGAAATGGGAACTAGTTGCGCTAAACACATGTTAGGAAAAATTTGGAAATTGACGCATGGTTCAGCGATAGACTCCAAGATGGTGGAAACAAATTATAAATGTTTGGTAAGATGGTATTATACAGCTGACAGAATCGGTCACTTCCAGCAAGAGAGGTCCGCTGAGTGTTGGAGAGGGTGTAAAAATAAAGGTACATTGGGGGCGGGAAAGGGAAAATCGGGCTTTTGAATAAAGATTTTGTAATTTTAACTGTGCTATATATATATATATATATATATATATATATATAATGTATGATAAGAATAAAAAAACTGAATGGGAGTGGCTTATAATTTTTTTTCTTTTTTTTTTTTAAAAGAGCAAAATTGAAGATGGAAAAGCCTATTTGAGCTAATTTTATCTTATTACTATTTAATCTTTTGGAATTTTTTATTCTCTACTGCAGTATTTGTAAGAAGCACTGTTAAAACATTAATGCAGACATGTTTTCTTTAAATCCCTGTCCCATTCTAATTTTCCAACCCCAGCAAGCATTGTAGAAGAGCAGCCTAAAAAGGTGAAGCACCTGCTGCTCTAGAATTCTATCTGTTCCTGATCACTTGACTCCAGCTGAAGTGCTTTGAGGGACCTGGCCTTCAGCTTCTAACTGTCCAGCGAGTCTGCTTTCCAAAGGGATCAGAGCAACCGATCACAAAGGGCAACCTGGGGAGAAGGGGGGTGTTAATAAAAGACTAGGTTTGCTGTAAAAGAATAATCAAGCCTATAGCTCAAGTATTTGATATGAAAAAGTGGTCTGTAAATCTCAGAAGGTTGAATAAATATATATGACATAAAGTATGAGTTGTGGGGATGGATTTTGTCTCCTGTCCTTTAATCGTATTTAAGGACACAGTAATTGCTTTGTTCTGAGTGTCCTCCTCCGAGTCTTCCCAGTCTGAAATGGCTGATGACATTAAAAATACTTTTTTGTCTACAGGCCAAATGTTAACATAGGAAAATATATACTAATAAGTATAGCAAATAAGTTCTTCAATTTCACAGAAATGTCAACATGCATATTTGTAAAGTTATATAAATAGCTCTGCTGCTTGCAGCACTTTTAATGGTGATCTAGGAGAATCTAGGACAGTCTGGGAAAGGAATGGTTTGTTTTATCATCAAGAATGATTAGTACTATACATAAATGATATTTAATAATAAAGACACCAGAAGTGTTTAATTATATCCATGTAATATGTTTTAATAGGCATTTAGATTTCTTTGAAATGCTGAGGAATGAAGATGAACTTGAATTTGCTAAACGATTTGATCTGGTGAGCGTTTAATCTTTCTTTTATTGGATTGGGGGTAACTTATTCTACCAATCCCTGAATGCGTACCTTTCTCTACACAGGTCCACATAGATACTAAGAGTTCCAGTCAGATGTTTGAGCTGATTCGGAAGAGAATAACGCACTCAGAATCCTATCCGCACTTTATGTCCATTCTACACCACTGCCTCCAAATGCCTTGTAAGTATGGAGGTTAGTAATTAAATATCTTGCAGTTTAAGAGAATCCAATGACACAATCGGGTTTGAAATTGTATCGATGTGTAATGGAACAGATATCATTATGTTCTAAAGCTGGAAACACATGAAGGACAAAAAGCGCCATTGGCTAATGAGGTGCATTAAAATTCAAAATAGGAAAAGCAGTTTTTATTTGTATTTTTTCCTTGACAAACACATTGTCTCTTTTTAACTCTTTGGTGTAGCACCTCATTATCCTATAAGCACTTCATCATTTCATACGATCTTATGACAAAGATGACTTTCTTGAAGTCTTGCTATGAGGAGTGCTTCTTACATGAACCAGCTTTCCTCCAAAAAATCATGTTGAGGTGTAGCCATAAAGTTGACACAGATGAGTGTGTGAAGAGCAACTCATTCCTATGGACAGTTCTAAAGTTTAGTTTGTTGTGCGTTACCCAAGTGTTACCCAAGTGTTACAAAGGCTAACTGAACTTTGATGAAACTTTTTTTTTTCCTTCAATTAAATTTCAGCGAAATTCATTGGTATCAATTGGAGGGGCAAGTTTCACAAAATGTCACCATTCCACTTTTTTTTGGGCAAATTACAGTAGTATCCCATGGGGTATATTGCAATTGGTTAGTTGCTTGTGAGGTATAGGCTTCCTTCAAGAGATGAGTTTTCAAGAATCACCTAAAGGTGAATAGAGTGGGAGATGGGGGTAAATAGTCCCATAGCAAGGGAGAGTGTCTGGAGAAGTCCTGTGCATGTCCGAGCATGTGAGTAGGTGCTGGAGCTAGAGAACAGGAGATTCTAGGAGGAGTATAGTCACTGGTTTGAATGATATTTTGGGACAAGGTTGATGATGTAGCTTGAAGCAGAGTTGTCAATGGCTTTGTATTTAGTGTTTTAAATTTTATTGATTTAGCAAGAAGTCATCAGTGGAGGGAGATTGGTAAAGAAGGGTGGTGGCCCGCTGTACGGTTGGTAAGGTGGATAAGTCTGGCAGCAGCATTTGTGATAGACCTAAGGGGAAGGATAGGCTGTGTTACGGTAGGCCAATGAGAAAGGCGCATTAGTTGAGGTGAGAGATGAGGGAATGAGATGGGAGTTTTGTGGTGTCATTTGTTAAGGGGGGGGGGGGTGTTTAAAATTTTGTAATTTTTTTTTAGAGGTTAAGGAAACCAGATTTAGACCATGATGACGATTTAATGTTTTTTTTTTGTTTGTTTTTTCATTTTTACCTTGAGAAGAGCTACAGTCCCCTAATGAAAAATGCAATAAAAACATCTCCATGCTCCTTAAAAAACAACTTAAAATTTGGATGAAGTGGTTACTTGCCAGATCTCCAGTTTGCTTGCCCCCGATTATTGGCGGTGGCCATCTTAGGTGAGGGCATCTGAAGCCGGCGGCAGTGAGTTTGAGGGTATAGTGCAGCTGGTTTACCCAGCATGCATCTCCCGATCTTGTACACGTGCATGAGTACCACAAGATTACACTATTAGGTTACTCGAAGACTCCTGAGATAGATTACGCTGATATCCCGGGAGTACTAGGGAATTGACTGATGTGATTGCCTCGGCAGTGGCACAGGTAGTTCCAGCAAACTGTATTTAAAAATGTTATTTACAAATGATAAAACAAATTGACAATATCCATTTTGCACTGCACTGCTGATGGCTATAGTAAGAGAAGTTCATAAAATGGGTGAAACTCAGCTTTAATGCAGAGAATGCTTTAAGGTAAAAAACCTTCAGCCTTTAGAACCACTTTAATTATGTAACATGAGATGCAACAGATTTGAATATTGCTTGTAAGAATTAAATATCTTTCATGGCAGAAATATTCCAGCAGTGTGGATTATATGTCCTTTTATTATGAAGTTAAAAAAAAGGTTTAAAATAGTGATTTCTAGAGGCACCACTTGAGCGCCTAAATGCCATATCTGGCCAAAGACACTAGTGGGTGGTCGGAGGTGCAGGCACAAGTCAGTTGCCCTCAGGAAAGGGTACCAGCCACTGGGCATAACTTTTGTTTGTAAGCAAAACACGAGGGATTGCCAATGCCAGAGTGGTAAGCAAGGTACTGGTTTATCTTGGGAGAAACAATAACAAACAAGTAGGGTTGCTCAACATGTGCTAATCGATAATCTTTACCAAGAAGGCTTGCATGATGGTGCATGTGGGCAATTTTAGAGGATGCCATAGCTCATTCCATGGTACGTGGTGATACTTTAGTAAGGGCAAATCTTAATGCAATGCACTGGTTTCATTCTTTGTTGCATATTTCGAAGGTCTTGATTTGATGCTGTTCTGTCTAGAGAATACATTTATATTTTGGCTTGATTTCGTAATGTTATCAGCACTGATTAAAGCACTTGATAAAGCAGTTTTCATCCTCTGGATGACAACTGTTATTACTAAAGTTTTCAAGTTTTTCTGCTTGGACAGCTGTGATAGTCGGCAGTTGCTGTTGGCTTGGGCTGCGTAATATGTCTGCTGTAGCCTAGTGTTGAGAAGACACTTAACTGTTCTTATATTATAACTTCATAGTAGCTGGCGCCCAGCTGACATTGCTTATATCTTTTTGGCTGGCTCTGCTGGTTTCTCTCCATTGCATTTCTGCTACGTCACAGATATTTATAGAACACTTGTTTAGTGACAATTGATTATTTTTGTTTCTGCCAAGAACACGATAACTTATCTGAAACATTGTATGTAGAAGGCCATGTCCTTGTTTGTGAATATGTTTGTTTTATTCATGGTTAATTTTTTTTATTCTTCTAGATAAAAGAAGCGGTAACACTGTGCATTACTGGCTACTTCTGGACCGGATAGTTCAGCAAATAGTCATCCAGAATGACAAAGGGCAAGATCCAGACAGCTCCCCATTGGAGAACTTTAACGTCAGAAATGTTGTTCGAATGTAAGTCGTCTTAGTTTAGAAAAGCATAAGTAGGTTAATTCCCACGTAAAGCTTGCAAAACACTTCTGAAGGTTTAACTGGCTGCAAATCGTTTGCTAATGACAAAGCAGTACAAGACATGAAGCTCATAAAGACTGTAATATAGCTTAGACTAATAAACACATGGACTCTAGTCTGATACACAGCATAACATTAACTGTGCCACAAAAATGTCATCTATATCTAGAATATTGTATAATATAAAATATATAAAAATACAAATGACACATCTTTACGTTGTAGTTAAGGTTAAGTGCACTCTAATTGGATAGGGAAGATGTGGGTGGAGCTTGGCTTTGAAATCACAGGTGTCAAGCAACAAGTAGTTTGTAATAAGCCAGTGACAATTCTATAAGAGGAGGGGATTCTGGCTAATAAGAGTTATGCCTGCTCTCAAACAGGACTTTTATTAAATTGGAACATCCTTTCTCAACCTTTTTATCCCAGAGGAACCATTGAAGTAATTTTAGAGTCTCGGGGAACTCCTGCAAAACCAGTTCACTTGGGGGTCAATGGGAAACATACCCCTGGTGACCAGTGGATAGAAAAACCCCTCTTCCCCAAACTGTGGTGGTCAGAAACTGGTAAAAAAAGATCATTGTTGTCCTGCAGTTGACTCTGCGAAGTAGTATTGGCCCCAGAACCATGCAGGCACCATCAAATTAGAATTTAAATCAGACACAGCTTAAGGAACCCAATGGTTCTACGTGGCTAGAACAAGTTTGCGTTAATCACAGTCCAGATGAATAAAAAATGAAGCAACAGTACAACGCTATAAATGAGGTAAAATGAGTTTATCCAAATGCAGGGAGATGTAGTCCTGATTGGGGTTGGGGTGAACTGATGTGAACAGATTCATAAATTTCTGCTATCTCATTATTCCACTACAATGATTTCTGGTAAACTAGAGCATTACTTTAATGTTTTCAGGCTGGTTAATGAGAATGAAGTCAAGCAATGGAAGGAGCAAGCCGAGAAGATGAGGAAAGGTATATTTATTTCTGTCCATCTTGAACTGTTAGGATGTTTGTGCGACCATGTAGTCCATCTACAATTGATATAATGGATTCTAACACCATTTGCCTTATTTACATGTAATTAAAATCTTGTCTACAAAATGTCTTGTGTTCCCAGCTCTACCCACTCACCACAGCCACCATAACTATGTCATTTTTCCTGCGTCTTCATTTATTAATTTTATATTTATAGCGCAGGAGAAGCAACACAAATTTTGCTTGACATGATATTTTCTGTAGATGGTATAGCACAGGTGGAGCTCTCAAAGAAATGCAAGTAACCATAACCTAATTCGTAATACAACTCCAACTCTGCATTTATCCCAAACTAAAATATCAGCTTTAGATGGACTTGGCTATTAAAGGCTTAAAGTGATATTAAACCCAAAACCAAAAATGTAATATATTGCAGTTTACCAATCATTAGATTTGATAGCTGCATTCATTTTTTGTTTGTTTTGTTTTTTGGGGCTTTCCCCCCTCTGTTTTAACCTGGTGATCTGGCCAGTAACACACCTCCTCTATTAGAGTGCCTCCCACTCTGGAAGAAGGAGCCCAGGGGGCACCTTTGGCAGCAGCATTGTCGGTCTTGGTGGAGAGAAGTGTTACAGTGAGGGGAAGAATGTATTTGATCCCCTGCTGATTTTGTACATTTGAACACTCACAAAGAAATGATTAGTCAAAATTTTTAATGGTAAGTTTATTTTAACAGTGAGAGACAGAAGAACGACAAAAATATCCAGAAATAGCATGAAAAAAGTTATAAATTGCTTTGCATTTTTATGAGTGAAATAAGTATTTGATTCCCTAACAATCAGCAAGATTTCTGGCTCCCAGGTGTTATACAGGTAACGAGTTGAGATTAGAAGCACTCTCTTTAAGGGGGTGCTCCTAATTTCAGCTTGTTACCTGTATAAAAGACACCTGTCCACAAAGGCAATCAAATCATTCAGATTCCAATCTCCCCACCAAGGCCAAGACCAAAGAGCTGTCTAGGGACAGGATTGTAGACCTACACAAGGCTGGAAAGGGCAGCATTGCCAAGCAGCTTGGTGAGAGGGTGACAACAGTTGTGTGAGTATAGGCAAATTAAAGAAATCCACAATAACTGTCAATCTCCCTCGGTCTGGGGCTCCATGCAAGATCTCACCTAGTGGAGTTTCAATGATCATGAGAACGGCGAGGAATCAGCCCAGAACTACATGGGAGAATCTTGTCAATGAGTTGGGACCATAGTCACCAAAAAAACAATTGGTAACACTATGCTGTAAAGGACTGAAATCCTGCAGCGCCTGCAAGGTCACCCTGTTCAAGAAAGCACATGTACAGGCCCGTCTCAAGTTTGCTAATTAACATCTGAATTATTCAGAGGAGAAATGGGTGAACATGTTTTGGTCAGATGAGACCAACATCAAGCTTTTTGGCATCAACGCAACTTGCTGTGTTTGGTGGAGGAGAAATGCTGCCTATAACCCCAAGAACACCATCAAACATGGAGGTGGAAACCTAATGCTTGGATGTGTTTTTCTGCTGAGGGGACAGGATAACTTCACCGTATCAAAGGGATGATGGGTGGGGCCATGCACTGTCAAATCTTGGGTGATAACCTCCTTCCCTTAGCTAAGCATTGGAAATGGGTAGTGGATGGATATTCCAGCATGACAATGACCCAAAGCACACAGCCAAAACAACAAAGGAGTGGCTCAAGAAGAAGCACATTAAGGTCTTGGAGTGGCCTAGCCAGTCTCCAGACCTTAATTCCATAGAAAATATGTGGAGGGAGCTGAGGTTTGAGTTACCAAATGTCAGCTTTTGAAACCTTAATGACTTGGAGAGGATCTGCAAAGAGGAGTGGGACAAAATCCCTCCTGAGATGTGTGCAAACCTGGTGGCCAATTACAAGAAATGTCTGACTTCTGTGTTTGCCAACAAGAGTTTTGCCACCATGTACTAAGTCATGTTTTGTGAAGTGGTCAAATACTTGCTTCACTCATTATAGACTGATCATTTCTACAAAATCAGCAGGGGATCAAATACTTTTTTCCCTCACTGTAGCTGTATTAACAGATTTAGATACACTAACATATTGAAGCCAAGCTTCAGCTAATACTTTATAATTAGTTACAGTAATGCCGCGTACACACGACCAGACTTTTCGACGGACTTGGTCCGGTGGACAATCTGACGGACCTTGCAGCTGAGGTCTACCGGAATTTCAAGCGAACGGACTTGGCCACACACGATCACTCCAAAAGTCAGACAGATTCGAACGCGATGATGTAGAATAAGGAAGTTCATAGCCAGTAGCCAATAGCTGCCCTAGCTTCGGTTTTAGTCCGTCGGACTAGCACACAGACAACCGGATTTTTAGACCGGACTCCAGTCCTTCGGAAAGATTTGAAGCAAGTTTTATTTCTAGGTCCGCCGGACTTTTGGGAAGAAAAAGTCCGCTGGAGCCCACACACGATCTAATTGTCCGACGGATTCCAGTCCACCGGACCAAGTCCGTCAAAGTCTGATCGTGTGTACGTGGCATTACAGTTTTTTTTTTTTCCTTTCGAGATAAAGGTTTTAAAATTCAAATCCAGTCATTCAGTGTGCACATTAAGTACATTTTAAGCTAGATTGGGGCATCAGATTATAACATATGTAGCCAGCTCTAATCTACACTAAATATTTGATCTCAGAATAAAATAAGGCATATATTGTGTTTACTCAGCTCTTAGTCTTAAAAAAAGGTTCCTATCAAAATTATAATGCACTTAAAAAAATAGAACTATAATTTATACCTGTTATTGTGTACTGTGCACGCAGTGTCATGGGTTTAGTTCCGTATCCCCTAATACATGTCCTCTTATCCTAGAACACCAAGAGCTGCAGCAAAAACTGGAGAAGAAAGAGCGGGAGTGTGATGCCAAGACTCAGGAGAAGGAGGAGATGATGCAGACTCTGAACAAGATGAAGGAGAAGCTAGAAAAAGAGTCCAGTGAAAACAAGCAGGTCAAACAGCAAGTGGTGGAGCTCACTGCACAAATACAGGAGCTCAGCAAAGTAAGGCACTGCCATTGTAGTCCTCTGAGTGCAACATGCGTTTTTACCTTTTGAGACGTCTCAGACTTGGTTTTGCTTATATAAAGCAGACAGACTAGCGTTTATGTACAAGCCCTTTAAATCTGAACTCCAGGCGGACATAAAAAAAACCCCACAAATTAGAACAGCTCTGTATTCAATAATGTTGTACAGCATTAAATGTATTTTTAAATAGCAGTATAAGGACATTAATTTGACTTGGTATCCGCCTTTTGCAGCCACCTGTACAGCAAAGCTTAGACTGAAAAGGGAGAAACAGCACAAGGAGAGAGAGGTCATTTGTGCTGTAGTGCTTATGCACTAGCAAGAGACATGCTGACAGGAGGAGAGAGCAGAATGATGAGATTGTCAGTCTGCTGCTTCTCCTTCACTGTCCAGTCACAGGTTGGGAGAGTGAGAGCACCCGTAAATGTTGTTTAACTGCAGCAGAGAAAAATCAGACCCCCGCCTTGCCCAACAGGGTTATGCTTGTGGCAAAGCTGTGTAAATCTTAGAACTGGATGGACAGAAATACAAATCCTTGGCAAGCATTACTATGTATATGTATAGCGTCTGTGTAGTGTACAGTTCAGCCTTAAACTGATCAAATTGTGAAACCTGATTGCTATGGATTACTATCATTCATTGCAATGTCTTATGAAATGAGCCCAATTTTATTGCCCCATGAAGTGATATATACTTGTATAATGTAATATCTACAAGTACATGCACATTTCCCCAGGTTTAGCCTCATAAATGCTGCAAGTAGGTAAAAACACATGTGGATCCTGGCAGAATTAAGCTCATAGCGTGCTGTGCAGGGAGCTGACAAAACTGCCTCTACTGCACTGAAATCCCAGGCAGTGTTGTTAGACCCAGTTCTTCCTTAGTGGAAAGCCACACACCCTACCCCTTATGTGATGGTGATGAGACCCTTCAGACATCCATATCCATACACCAACCAATCTAGGTAACAGTTTCCTTACATTTTCCATTTGTCCATTTTACAAAAATATTTTCTTGATCTACAGTAAATATTTTGTCTTGGCTAAAGTTAATTATATGACCTTTGTGTTTTATTGTAGAGAGCCATCTGCCCTCCTGTTCCTGGAGGACCACCACCTCCACCTGGAGCACCAGGTGGGCCAGTATCTTTGCCTTCTGGGATTATGATGCCTCCGCCACCCCCACCTCCACCACCACCTGGTGGGATGGCTCCTCCACCCCCTCCTCCTCCACCCCCTGGTGGTCCTCCTCCACCCCCAGGACTTCCATTTCTAGGAGGAATGGCTGCACCACCTGGGGCACCTCTAGGTCTTGGTTTGAAAAGGAAAAATATACCCCAGCCAACGAATCCCCTCAAATCTTTCAATTGGTCTAAGCTACCAGAGGTAACTGCGGGAAAATGATTTTCATAAATAATATGTGTGCACTTCTTAATTGACAAAACATTGACTGTATGACTTTGTTGCAGAACAAGTTGGAAGGGACCCTCTGGGTTGATCTCGATGACAGTCGAGTATTCAAAATCTTAGATTTGGAAGATATTGAGCGGACGTTCTCTGCTTACCAAAGACAACAGGTAGTATTCCATTCTTTTAGGAAAAGTTGAGTGATGACAGTGAAGATAGTGAAATGGCATTATAGGTTTGACTGCTTCATTTATGAAAAGGAAACGCTTGTTCTAATTGCAGTCTCACCACTCTGCAGGAAACGGCTTCTCAAGAAACCCTGTAATAAGATAAATCTGTAGGCTGCCATATTCAGAGAAGAAAAGTCACGAGTCACCAACCCGGTTGCAGTGAAGGGAGCTGGCATCAGCTCACCATTCAGAGGTGTAAGAGCATTCTCTGTGACCAAGTCCTGGTGAGCGGGGTGAAACATGTCAGGGGGCATGGCTGGAGTGGCCCTGGCTGAGGCCATATTCAAATACGTACTAATGCACTGGGTTAGTGAATGGTGCCTTTTCTTCTCTTTGATAATGCTCTTACCCCTCTGGTGCACAGACTCCAGCTCCCTTCATTGCAACCAGCAGGGAAATCTCTGTCTTGGTGGCACAGCAAGATTTATTTGGATCAATGTGGTCTACCATTACTGCTCTCCTTATGAAAATGTTATTGATATTAATACTTTCCGAGATGCAAACCTGGAACAAGCACGCAGACCAGGAAAGCCATGAAGTTAGAACTGAGATGTAGATTTGTTTTCAGGTCAGTGATTTAGAAAGTACTAAAGTCATTGGATTGTTATGACGGCCATATAACTGGCGTTTTAAGAGCGTGTGTTCAGGAATAGTTAACATTGTTCTTTCTACAAGTTTCCTTTCAACTGTATTTAAGAGCTGCATCTTTTAAAATCTTCTATTTCAGTTTTCAGTTAAGGCTCCATGCACACTGGAGCTCATAAACTGCAGTTTATTGGAGTTTGGGCGTTTTTTTTTAAAAGCCCATAAACTCCACTCTATGTTAGCCTATGTGTCCATGCACACATGGACGTTTTTCAGCTTTAATGAGCAGTGGAGTTTATGGGCTTTTTTTCTGAACGCCAGAAATTCGCGTTCAAAGTGCCGTTTTTCACCGCCAAAAAACGTCCTCTGTGTATTTTTATTGAAAACGCCCATAAACGCTAGTACAAAACACTGTTAAAAGCAAGTTTTTTAACCAGCGTTTTCTGTCAGCAATCTGGCGTCCAGAAAAAGCTTTTTTGAGCTTCAGTGTGCATGGAGCCTAAAACTGGCTTGTAGGATTACCTTTATCATCTCTCATTAACTACAGCAACAAGATTCTCCTTTCTCTGAATTGTCCACAATGTTGAGAGAGTGGGATCATCTTCTAATGTGTTTCCCATGATGGAGCCCCCTGTTCAGAACTGTAGGACAGGAACAGTGGAGGTCTTACCCACCCATTGACCAATTGGATGCTACAACCTGTTTACACAACTAAAATGACAGCTAGCTAGTGATTGGTTTCTCTAGTCAAACCTTAAGTTTCCTTCATCCAATTTTAAAGTGAATCTGTCAAGGTAAAATATATGGGCTACTTTTGCTGAACTTGTGAAAAGCATAGTTCTTTGGTTTAAAGAGACCCTGTCACCATACCATTCATTTCAACAAAGAAACTTCCCATATGCGTATAATTGCATTTACTGTTTAGTTACCTGTAAAAGCCACCTTTTGTGTAGACCTCCAAAAGCTGCTGAGCACCTGCATCTTGGATAAGATGACAACAGTCCCAGCAGAAATGGGGCTGTCACTCAAGTGACGCTATAACATTTCCCTTTGCTGCTCCCCCGGGATGGATGTAGCTGAGCCAGCACAGACAGTGATTAGACATTCCCAGAGGAGAAGGCTATGCTAGAGAATATACTCTTAAACTTTCCATAGATGGATCACAATATGGTCAGTCCCTGCTGAACTGGATGAATTGTGATCCATCTGTGGCCATTCCCATTCATGAGAAGGCGATCTAATGATCACCATCTCATGAATGAGCTTATTGGAAAAAATGGTTTTTTTCCATCGACGCTACAGCCAATTGGCTGCAACCCTGATCAATGTATTTTGACAGTGAAGGAGTGGCCGCTGTCAAAATAAAATAGAGCGCAGCAGGAAGGGATTACTCTATCCATCTTGCCTATGTGGATGGCGGAACCAGTTCAGTTTTTTTTTTTTTTTGGCCAGTCAACTGGCATGACCGAGAAAAACTGACCCATGTTTTTCTTTTAATGAGTTGTCAAGTTTTCTAGCAAGTTTAAAGGCACCTGCAATTTTTTAGGTTTGTGACATGGTCTCTTTAAACACTTTTTTAGGACCACTGACTAGGGGCTATATTCATACATGTCTGAAGTTTTGACTTCACCTGTTGCAAAGTCACTGCAGGTCAGAGACTCAGACAGTAAGAAAACCAGAGGATTGGCTTGACAACAATCCAGCATTTTCAGAAGTTCAACAAAGGCACTCCGCAGATTTTGTTCATGTCAGGTTTCCTTAAGTTCACGATTCTTGCTGTGTTCTGCATCTGGAGAGGTGTTTTTTGGCAGTATAGAGTGCTTAGAGAGTTCTAATCCCCTATATATTTTATTTTGTAACCACTATAAACTTCTTTGCTGTATAAACGATTTTAGATCCAACTATGGGAAATATTATGTATCACTGTGTATACATATGAGTCTGTATGAGATAATTCAGGAAGGAGTCTTGTAGGTTAAGGTGAAAGTTTATTGAGCGCACATTTGGAGTTATTTTGCATTGCTAACCTTAATAAAACACAACTTCACCTCCTAGTAACATTGTCCTTTAAGTAACCCTTCCACCTCTCATAGGTGCAGCCCATCTGGTAAAATACTTACCTACCTTCTTGTTTTAGTGTGCCGTTCTTCCTGGCACCTGAAACCCTTTTCACAGAAAAAGTCCCCACGGGGGTCCACTTCGTTCTGCGCACACGCGCTGTGGTCCTATTTACTGTTGTGGGTGATCCATACTCGTGACATCCAGATGTCCAGAACAGATTGCTGGAACATGGGTAAAGGTGAGTATTTTACCAGTAGGCTGCACTTGGGGGTGGGGGCGCGTAAGGGTAGGTTACTTAAAGGACAGCTTCAAGGAGTGTATTGGTTTTGTGTTGACCTGCTCATATACTTGTGTTGTTAAAAGGAGTAATAAAGCACAGCCATTATGTAATGGTAAAAAGCAGAGCTTGAGCATGCAGTGGGCAAATATGACCACCCAAATGTACATACAGAATTAGAAAATATATCACACATTACGTATCTTTTACATGCATATCTAAAATAAAACTTGGAAATTACATGTGCACTTTCAATTTTACAATAAAAGTTAGAACATTTTTTGGGGGATGGGGGAAGGGTGTTGTATAATTTGTGCTTTTGTTGTTCCTAAAACACCATATAACACAGCATGCTAACTTTAAGAGCTGTGTCAATCAATAGTTCTAATTAGGAAAAATCTAGGACTGCCACCACTCCCAAGTCACCCCTGCATGATATGTATAATTAAATGTAATTGTCCAGTTGGCTGTTAGATGATAACTTTAATTAGTTTTCACAATCTGTTGATATCACCGTGCCTGTGTTTCTTCTGTATGCCTCTTTGCTACAAGCTTCTGTCTATGATGTACTGTATATCTTGCTGATCTGCTTTGGCCACTCTTGTCTTAATTTGCTGCCACCGCTGAATTGTGCACGATTGCCTTTCCCCATGCTTCGCTGCTGACATGGCTACAGGATTTCTCAATCAACAATGGCATTAAACAGGTAAGGGGGCTGCTTGCTGCTAATCTTGGCACATGTAACTTTTTTTTTTAATTTTAATGGTTTTGTTACAAATAATTTAATTATGTTTCTAAAGGCCAGAAACCGAGACTTGCAAATCATTCTTTGATGCCCCTGTGGCCAACTATATCTACAAAAATTGGTTTATAGCACATACAGCCTAATTATAGTGCTCTTTGAATAAATTGCATGCGACTTGTTGTTTTCATCAGTGCAATATATGGCATCTATGCTTCTGTGGAGCAGTAAGACTTTTCAACAAATAGTCATGGTTACTGCCTGGAGTTACTCTTTAGCAGATCTAAACCAGATCCTTTGTGCATTAAGAGTATGGTAAGGGTATTATTTTGATTATTTTTTAAATAGTGTTGGCAACACACTGACTGTTTTTATATGTTCTGCTGGGAGTAAAGGTTGTCCCACATAGACAATAAAGGCCAGTTTAGGCAAATGGGTAGAATCCAACTTCAGAAGGACTTCTTTTTACTGCTGCATATTTGTCATTGGACAAGGAGGTGGGAGCATAGTCAGATAATTTGGATGCTGGATTATGTTGCTGGGATTGGCACAGATATGGGCTAACACCATTTTTATTTTTTAAACGTCCCTGTAGTTAAGTTGGCCAGGGATGTCAGCTTGAGGCCACCATAAATAAAAGTGAGTACGCCTCCTCTCCTGTCCCATGATACACCATAAGGTGACCTATAGCTGGGCCTAAGCATTTTAATGTAAACTAAGCACTAAGTGAAACCTATGCAGGAAATTTGGGGGGCAGTGGTGCACCAAAAGGACGTTTAATAATGCTGATATCTTTTTGTATCCCCTCTGCATAAGGGAACACGTATCAGCCATCCGCCTGCTCAGCAGGGTTCAACAGACAGATTACCTGCTGAGCAGATGACTCCAATGGAGCTCACCCAGTGTGGAAGCGGCCTAAATCCCAACAATATTTTGAGCCTGGCTTCTCCTTGCAGCAGCTTGTAGCACAAGCCACAACTTTTAACTTTGCAAAATTGTATCTTTGTATGTCCCAGGTCTTTACTGACCCAAGTAGCATACTTAGTAAAGGGAACAAATTGAACCAAGAAGTCTTCTTATGGCCCACCACACCTGTAATGGTAGTTGAGTATTGCACCCGAATGCCAACTCCACAGAAACCCTCCTGCACTGATGAAAATTAATATGTTTAAACCAATTACAAATAAGCACTTTGATGGTTTCTCTATTTCATACTAAGAGCAATGTTTATTTTAAACATGCAGGCATTCTCAAGAAGAGACACCTATTGTCTTCCGGTACTGTTAGCATATTTTTGTTAGTTGCATGTTTTAACACATTTAAACCAAGGTTTTGTAGTGATGCAAGATTTTTCTTTTTCACTGATAACCAAAATATGGAATGTTTTTCTAAACTCTTAGGGCTCATGCACACTGCAGCTCAAAAAAGCTGCTTTTACAAGCATTTGAGCAATTATTTCTCTGCGTAAAAGCTTGAAGAGGCTTGGGGTTTTTTTTCTTTTGCAAGTTTTTATTAAGCTTATTTGAGCTTTTTTGAGCCTAAGCATTTTTTTTCCCACAAACCCTCCTGTCAGCTAATTTTTCCTTTTTGTGTGTGCGTTTTTGAGCTTTTGTGTGCTTTTTGCACGATTGTTTGCGCTTTTTCATGTGTTTTTGGGCACTAGGGCATCTTTTTTGCTTAAAAGCTCCTCTCAAAAATGAGTTTTGGTGAGGGGTTTTTTCTGCCTGTAAGAGCATATGCTTGTAAACTCCTGAAAAAGCCATAGTGTGCATGAACACATTGCCTAACATGGGTAATTTCCAGCAGAAAAAAATGAGTGCTCAAAAGCCTGTAGGAGTCGCTTTTTTGAGATGCAGTGTGCATGAGCCCTTAGTGTGTGAATATATCACATTAGTTGAAGCCTTTACACAATTTGACCATGAAATATCAAAATTTAGAATACAAGTCGGCCCGTATAGGGAATGCTGAGAATTTTGTTTAGTTACTGTGTTAGTATTTCTGTGCACTGAGCACACACCTGTGGCATTAACCTTATTGTGGGAATCTGGGCAAGTCAAACCACTCAAGTGTCTACTGCCCTCATAATCAATAGTCTACAGTTGTTGCTTCCACATTGACTGATTGACTTTTGCCCTCAAGTTCAATTCTTTCCTGTAGTAAGAAGGTACAGCTATCGCATGATGGATGGATGACCATTCAGTGAGATTGATTTACTAACCGCAAAAAGACTGCACTTTGCAAGTGCAGTTGCTCCAGGGATTATTAAATGAGGGGAACTGTGCTTTGCAAATACCCAATCACATGCAAGGAAAATAAAAAAGAGAATTTTTGCTTGCACATGATTGGATGATGGAAGTCAGCAGAGCTTCCCCCCATTTACTATTCTCAGGCACAGCTGCATTTGCAGAGTGCAGCTGCACTGGCAAAGTACACATTCTGTCCACCAGAAACATAACTTGTTAGTAATCACAAAGCACACAAAGTCTAAACCGAAGTGTAAAAATCCAAGTTATATATTAACTCACAAAAGCAACTAAGGGTATGGATGGGTAGAAAAATGGCAAGAAACGGTAATGAGGGAGCAAGAAAAGGGCAATGAAAGAGAATTGAAAGGGTAGGAACAGAGGTCATGGACCCCCTTTCTCTGTAGACTACCCATATTTTCCCAGGATTAGTTGGAACCTTAGTAATGTTTTTGTTTTCTCTACTCTTTTCTTTATGGGGCCACTTGTATTTTAGATATGGTTTCTCCCAATGTTATTGACTTAAAAACTGAAGACTGTTCTTTATCTTGTGGCATATACAGAAAGAAGCTGATACCACAGATGATGCACTGAGCTCCAAGATGAAGGTGAAGGAGCTCTCTGTAATAGATGGAAGAAGAGCACAGAACTGCAATATTCTCCTCTCCAGGTATGCCATACCAAACCAGTTTTTCCAAGAGATCCTGTGTTGGTTTGCTATTAATGCATGTAACAATGTTGGTGTTCTGCTCGGTTAATTGGCATTGTACAGTATGGTACAATACTAGTAACTGGAGGTTTCTGTTACTTTTTGAACTGGAACATTTCTCTAAATCAACTTTTCTTACGTCAGGGGACACAGAGCCATAGTAATTACTATGTGGGTTATATCGGCGTATCAGGTGCTGGACACCGGCACGCCCCTTAAGGCGTGAACTTCCGCCATATAACCCCTCCCACTAATGAGAGTCCTCAGTTTTTTCGAGTGTCTATGGTGTTGGGCACGAGTAAGGATGTGTTATGCTCAGCTCCACGGGCAGTAATCCTTTGAGAGCCAGCCATCCTGACCGGATCCGTTCTGATGTCTTTGTAATGGGCTAAATGAATGGTACCCGGGCCCCGTAATCTGAAGAAACAAGGTTTTGCTTGCGAATGCTTCTCTTTGAGAGCTGGGCCCTGAGATCCAGTACTTTTTGGTAGTGAGGCCAATAAAAGTTTCCTGACAGGATCCTGTCGCAGGTCCAGGATTGTGTCAACCTTAGTGTTCCCCTGTTCCTGAAGGTTTCCGTGAAGGGCAAAGATTGTTTTTTTTTTTTTTTTTTTCTGAGGATAAGGTAGGGGAGATTTTCTCAGGAATTTCTCCTTCTGTGTATTGTGTTGTAATCTCTGTCACCACTGGGGGCTGTATTGAGCACTCACCATTCTGACGCTGGAAACAGCAGAAGCTTTCACTCTCCTTTAAGCCAGCTCAGGCCCTCTGGTAAGAGAAAGGGGGGTCTGATCTCTTCCTGGGCCACCAGATTGGCGTTTTTTTTCTCTTATTTGATGGCAGCCAGCTTCCTTGTTCTTCTTTTTTTTTTTTTAAATGTGTTTGCAGACTGCGGCCGCTTGCTAGAGCGGAGGATTTACCCCCCATGCTGCAGGACGCTCGCGGGGGAAACTCTGCTCCTTTTTGAAAAAGGAAGAGGGGGGCCGTATCCCACGTGGGGGGGGGGCATGGCTAACGGCGTCAGACGCCGGCCACACATGCAGGAAGTATTTTAAGCACTGTTGGAGAAGCTGCAGCCTGGCGGTAGAGGAACAGAGCAGAGTGATTGGCTGGTCAGGTTTGGTGACACAGGGATTTCCCTTTTGACAACATTGTATTGTACTTTAGCCTAGCAAGTATTACATTCTTTTGCTGGTAGTGCCTCTGCTTTGTGCTGTAAGCTATGAGTGGCAAAGGGACCAAGAACTCCTCTAAGTTTCTAAGGGGTTAATGGTATACAACAATCTAAAAACCCTTCTAAAAGAATTTCATCCTCCCCTGAGAGGTATACGGCTAGTCAGATGAGCCATCAAGAGTAGAACGCTTCTGTCCCTGTATATATCATACAAATGGGTTTTTTCTTCTACCATTTAAAGAAAAAAAAATTATGGCTGAGGTCTCTCTCTATTAGGACTAAACATAGCAGATTCCCATCCAGTCCTCAGGGCCCTTTTGTTGAGGTGCAGGAGGCTGGGGATCAGGTAGATCTTCCCAAATATTGGAAGATGCTTATCTTTCCTCTTCGGAGGATCCTAACAGGGAGGGAGTAACCGCGCAAGTCAGGTGTTTGTCTACTCCCTTACTTAACCCCTTTTTTTGTGCCTGCAGCACAGGCTTTTGAGGTATCTACCTCTAATAAGGTTAATTTGAGCCTCCCCCACCTGGGGATGTTTTTTCCTATTCATGTATAGCTTATGTATTCTGAATGGGAACATTTCTATGAAGAAATGGGGGGTTCCAGCTATTAATGCTGCAATCACCTCAGTGAGCAGAGTCTCACATGTCCAGTGGATAATGCACTGATGGTAAAGGATCCAGCAAATTAAGGTTGGATTTTCCTTTTAAAGACAGGATGTCTTTTGCAGTTCTTGCTGCAATTGGAGTATCTCGGTCCATTAACCCTTTAACGTCTGCTCCACTATTTTGGTGGAGCACATTTTGAGTCAAACTAATGCATTGAAAAATATGGATTCAAAAGGGTTAAGGAATAGGTTGTGAGATACTTGAAATTGGGCCTGATCAGCAGGCCTGGTAATGGGCTGGTGTATTTGACGCACTGAGTTTCACAGATGCTATGAAGGACTCGATCGTTTAAGCCTTATGGCTTATACTTGGACTACTGCATTCTCGCAGAGGACCATGGCTGAAATATTGATCAGCCGAAGCACTATGTGAAAACCCTTTGCCAGTTTGTGTCCCTTCCAGGGGTACGGCTATTTAGAGTGGATAAGTACATCCACAAGGGTAAAGCTCTCTTTACCAGTAAAAGGAGGTTAAACATGTCTCCTTTATTCGTGTGGCCTCTCCTATGCCTGGAGCATCTGCCTTTAGGCAGTCTCGATGGTCTCATTCGTCAGGTTCAGGAGAAAGTTCCCAAAGGCAGCACCAGGATCTTGGGGGGCAGAGAGCCCATAAAGCAGAATGCTAAAGCTTTCTTATGAAGGAGCACCCCCCCTCGTTTGGGTGAGGGGAAAGGTCCTGCAATTCTCAAAATCTGGCAGGAACAATGTCAAGAGCAGAGGGATTTCTGCAATTTTTTTTCTCTAGGTTACGACTAGAGTTCCAAGAGCCTGGATGGCTCAGTCTGCTTTTGATCTGAGGGTCCGGGATTTGGGTCCCTGTTTGGGTGCTCCCTGTGGGGTCCTTGGGCTGCTGGTGCAGCAATCTTTATGCAAGAGTTTCTGTATCCTCCTTTTTCTCTGGATCCTTAGGAACATTCTCTGAGAAGTCTCTCGTTCTGGCCTCTGGGTCAGCTGTTATCCCAGTCGGTGATATCAGAGATTCTCTTAGTGGAACAGGGGGTTTTGGCTCAAACCTTTTAGGGTGCCAGAGCCAAACAGAGAGGTAAGACCCATTCTAGATCTCGGAGGTCTGAATCGGCACTTGAACATCCGATCCTTTCATAATTCGATCGGCTGTGTCTATCCTGCAAGGAGGGGAGTTGCATATCTCCATGTGCCAAAGTTTTCCCGCTTACCAGAAATTTCTGAAATATTTTTTTTTTTTCCAGTTGTGGCCCTGCCATTCGGCTTAGCCACAGAACCACGAGTGTTCTGAAAGATTCTGGCACCTCCTTTAGCCAGGTTAGGGGCTAAAGGCATAACGGTCCTAGCCTGTTAGAAGATCTACTTTTAATAGATCATTCAGTCTCAGGTCTAAAACCAGAGTCTGATCTCATCCGTAAATATCTGAAATCTCTAGATTGCATTCTCAACCTAGTAAGATTCTCCTTAAAACCATCAAGGAGATTACGGTACTCGGGGGCTGGTTATAGATACCATAAAGAAGAAGGTAGACGAGAATCAGTTCCACTGTAGGATTAATTCAACTTATCAAAACAGAGGAAAATTCCTTCATTCAGCTGTGCAGGAGATTTTTAGGGGGCCTCCTTCAAGGCCGACCTTGTGCACAGTTTTACTCAGACTGCTTCAAGACACCATCCCGTCGGTCTGGAATGAAGAAGATTCAGGTCTTGTTTGTTTCCAATATGCTTGGCTCCCAACATAGGTCAGAGCCTAAATTGGTGGTTTTTATCCAGAAAAAGGGGAAATCTTTATTCTGGAAGGTGTTAACAGATGTCAGCCTTCTAGGCTGGGGAGCAGCCCTGGAAGAAGATTCTGTCCAGGGGAGATGGTCCAGTTTAGAGGACCTTGCCTATCAACTTTGTTGGAAGTTTCAGGTAGTACATCTGGCCCTAGAATCTTGTCGGTCAGACTACAGGACTGTCCTGACAGGATTCAGTCTTGACAAGACCATGGCATGGCTTAAATCGATCACCAGGGGAGGCACGAGAGGTTGTGCAGCCCAAAAAGAGAAGAATAATGTTCTAGCTTTGGCAGAACACAACATTCCTTGCCTATCAGGAATTCTAATTTTTCAGGCGCACTACTTCAGACGCTAACAATTAGTTTCGGGAGAATGATCTCTTCACCCCGACGTCTTCCTAGCAATATGTCAGATGGGGTATTCCTGACATGGACCTATTCGCGTCCAGATTCATTAACGAGGTTGACAACTTTATGTCGAACAAGGGGTCCGCTAGCAAGCGGAGCAGATGCTTTAGTCTTCCCATGGGATCAGTTTTCACCGATCCATGCATTTACTCCAGTTCTGCTACTTGTGTGGATTAAGCAGGAAAGGGAGGCGATTCTGGCGGCCCCAGCGGGTCCCAGAAGATCTTAAATTACCAAGATCATAAAGATGGCAGTAGGAGTCTTTCAGACTCTGCCATTATAGCCAGACCTTCTTGCACAAGGTCCGGTATTTCATCCTACCTTAGGGGAAAAAGGTTTAACAGGTTTGACTGTTGAATCCCACTCTATAAAGATCGTGGGTGATCTCCTTTGGTAGTGTCTAATTTGTCTAATGCCAGGAAGCCGGCTTCCAGAATCGCTTACTTTAGAGTCTGGAAGGCATAGGTTTCTTGGTGTGGATCCGGGGGTTGGCACCCCAGGAAGTATGTCAATAGACAGCATTCCTGATGTCCTGCATATAGGATCTGAAATGAAGCTGGTCTTGTCAGAGCCAGATCCCGGCCTTGTAAGAGTTTTTCCTATGGCCTCTTGCTTCCCACTCTTGGTGTGTAGCTTATTCAGGGGGTAACGCATTTGTTCCCCCTATCAAGGCACCTCTAAATTCTTGGGATTTAAGATTGGTCTTATCGGCTTTGCTGAATCAGCTGTTTGAACCTTACGAGAAATTCCCTTGATTCTTTTGACAAGAAGGATAATCTTTTCTGGTTGCCATTTCTTCTGCTAAAAGAGTATCGGAACTAGCGGCTCTGTCTTGTAAAGAGACATATTTCATCATGTATAGGGATGAGGCGGTTTTATGTCCTCATCCTGAATTCTTACCAAAAGTGGTAAGTCATTTAAACCAAGATCTTATTCTTCCTTCTTTCTCCCCAGAGCCTTAATCTGCGGAAGAGAAAGCACTACGTTCTCTTGATGTAGTAAGAGCGATCAGAGTCTATTTAAAGGCGACCGCTCAGGTTTGCAAACACAGGTTTGTTTGGACTGCCAGAGGGTCCAAGATGTGTACAGGAAGCATGAAGATCCACTATTTCCAAATGGATTTGTCAAAGTGATCTAGCTTCAGCTTAAAGAAGAAAATTCTTCCTTCTCATATTAAGAGCACACTCATCCAGGGTGATTAGTGCCTCTTGGGTGATGCATCATCAGGCCTCCATGGCTCAGATCTGTAAGGCCGCGACTTGGTCTTCGGTTCATACGTTTATCCGATTTTATCAAATTGATATTAAAGGTGATGAGGATATTGCCTTTGGGCACAGCATCTACTGCAGCCTGCAGTATGAGTTTTCTGGCCTGCTGTTTTTTTTGTTCTGTCTCCCCCCCTTTCAGTTGCCATTGCTATGGGACATCCCACACAGTAATTACTATGGCTCTGTGTCTCCTGATGTAAGAAAAGAAAATAGAATTTTTAAAACGGCTTACCTGTAAAATCCTTTTCCCTCCCTTCTTCTTATACACTAATATTGCTTGGCTACAAAACTGAGGACTCCCAGTAGTGGGAGGGGTTATATAGGGGAAGTTCACGCCTTAAGGGGCGTGCCAGTGTCCAGCACCTGATATGCCGATATAACCCACATAGTAATTACTATGGCTTTGTGTCCCCTGATATACATCAAAGAAAATAATTTTACAAGTAAGCTTTTTTAAAAATCCTATTTTATAATTTACGAATGTGACTTCAGGAAGCAATTCCACACTTACGATTTGAGAACAAAAACATTGTGGCACTAAAAATCTCAGAGCTCATTTATTTCAAATGCAGAGATCTTTCATAGGGTTGTAGAATGGTAAAACCATTGAGCCATTGGCCTAGAACAGTGGTCTCCAAACTTTCTAAACAAAGGGCCGTTGTACAGTCCATCAGACTTTAGGCGGGTCAGACTGTGGCTAGTTGGAGTAGAAAATGCCCCAGTGTGAGACATTGTCTCAGGCTTAGTGGTCAGTGGGAGTAAAACAATTATTTAGCCGCTGGTCAGTAGGAGGAGGAATAGTGTCCCATCATTGGTATTAGTGGGAGGATCAGTGTCTCATCATTGGTATTAATGGGAGGATCAGTGTCTCATCATTGTTGTCAGTGAGAGTAATGGTCCTCCATCATTGGTGTCAGTGAGAAGGAGTAATAGTGCACCATCATTGGGTGTCGGTGGGTTTAATGGTACGCCTTCATTGGTGTTAGTGAGAGGAATGATGCCCCATCAATGGTTTCAGTGGAAGGCGTGGTGCCCTCAATGAGTCAGTGGGAGGACTAATGGCCTATCATTAGTTTCAGTGGGAGGATCGGTTCCCCATTATTGGGGTCAGTGGGGGCTAGTGACTCATCATTGTGGCAGTGGAATGAATAGTGCCCCATAATTGGTGTCAGTGGAAGGAATAGTGCCTATTATCAGTGTGGATAACAGTGCCCCGAGGGTCACATAAAGACAGGCTTAGGGCTACATTTGGCCCACAGGCCACAGTTTGGAGACCACTGGCCTAGAACTACTACATACTAAACCTGGCATCCATAGCTGCGGTTTACTGGAGCTAGGAATCCAAGACCATTGGCAATCTAGAAGAGGAGGCCTACATTTAGTTAAATGTTGCCCCAGAGAAATGGCACATTGATATTTACTTATTTAATGGTCAGGCATGGAACCAGTGACCATTAATGTAAAGGTATATTTTTCCCATTACCACCAATTTAGCAATGCATGCTTTTATTTTTTAAATAATAATAAAAAGTTCTATGGCTGTTTGAGACTCATTCATGAAAGTGAATAGTGCTTAGTGTGCATGAATGCTGTTGCTGACAGAGCAGCTATGTCGATGGAGTCAAGAGATTTAATTTTTTTTTTTTTTTTTTTACTTTGATGAGCCATTTTTATTTATTTATTTTTTATATTTGTAGTATGTTACTGGAGATCTGTTGTCTTAAATACTTCTATTTTGGACTGTTAAGTATTTCTGTGGGTGTGAATGGGTTACACAGTATTTTTAGACATTCCTGTTTAGGTATGTGTGCTATGTTGTGTGGTGCAATGAAACATTTCTGTGATAAAGCAGTGAAACTCCACAGAGAGCAAATGTATGTCCTTTGGCATGTAGCGGTGTTTGCCTAAGTAAGCAACAGTATTTATCTAGTGTAATTACACAACCAAACACTGCAGTGTGTTTTGTATAATGTGCAGAGTTGACAAGCTGTTGTTCCTTTTTGGCTGGTGATATTTTGCCAAAATATGCAAGTTCAAATTCTTCTGTTAGATCATTTTTATTACTAAAGAATCAATAAATGTGGAGAATTAAAGCCAAAATCCAGGTAGATACAAATTAATGCAGTTTTTCAACACTGTTTATTTAATAAATTTATTTTTTAAATGCAGCCTGTGCAAGTGCCTGAATTTAAATCAGAACTAAGGTCCACAATACTTAACTCTCCTCCAGTCAGATGTCCCTTGCCCACGCCAACATCTTCTACTCCCTGCCGGGAGAAGACCATCATTATCACTAGTGGCTATAGCAGCTGCTAGCGATAATCGTAAGAGAATCTGGAAGGCTGGTTATCCCCAAGATGATCGATCAACTTGGTACAGTCAGCCTGCCCATAAACGGTTTGACTCTCGGCAGGTTCAGCAGGAACCGGTGGAGATTCGAACTGGGTATGACTGGCCTTAGTGTGAAAATCAAAGCTCCACACCAAGGTTAAAGCCTGGTACACACGGTAATTTTTTATTTTTTTTGTTCAGATCAGTGGGCAGAAATTAGGCGCTCTCGAAGAGGTTGCTGTACTAGCTATGAGATTTTAGTACAGTGATCTCCCTGCTGAGCTATTGTGTTCTGACAGGGGGACCTCCCCCCAGCAGAACACACTGGTCAGCACTCTCACGCGATGATCGGATGCCGATCGGCTGCTGGTTCTCTAGCGAGCTCATTCGACAGAAGCCGGCCCTGAGATCGGCTTCTGTCAAACAAGGACCCATACACACTGGCCAGCTACTGTACTAGCCGATTTCAGCCAATATTTGGCCCATGTGTACAGGGCTTAAGAGTCCATAATGAGGTGTGCCAAACACATGGCAGGTGCTACAACCAACATGTTTCGAGGACCACGCATTGTCCCCTTCATCATGGCTTTAATTAAACAGAATCTGCTGACTCAAATTGAATATTTTCATTTTGTATTGTGAACACTCAGCCATAATTCAGCAGCTGATGGGAAACCTAACACATTTTTGTCACAGACATCAATTAGTACCAAAGTATACAGTTGGGAAAATCATTTTTTGATCCCCTGCAGATTATGTAAGTTTGACCACTTACAAAGAAATGAAGGGTTTATCGTTTTTATCATAGGCTGACTGCAGCCTAAAGGTCTGGAGACTGGCTAGGCCACTTCATGACCTTAATGTAATTCTTCTTGAGCCACTCCTAGCCGTAACTTACAGATTTAGAGAAGATCTGTAAAGAGGTGGACCACAATCCCTCCTGAGTTCTGTGCTTTCCAACAAGGGTTTCTCCACCAAGTACTAAGTCATGTTTTGTTTGGGAATCAAATACTTTTTACTCACTGAGCTGCAACTTAATTTATAGCATTTATTTTATGTTTTGTTTCTGGATTTGTGGTTGATCTTTATCATTTAAAATATACCTATGATAAAAACGATAGACCCTTCATTTCTTTGTAAGTGGGCAAACCCTACTGTACCTAAGGTTCTAGTGGCATCAATCTACTGCTTCATAGCTTTGCCGTATGGCAGGAGTTTTATATTTCCTAAAACTGGATGGACAAACAAATCGCTTAGCAGGTGAATCATCTCCCTTATGTGTATTTTAGCTGTTTACATTGCATTCAGCTTTAACATTCTACAGAGTTGCACTGTAATCCAAATAATATATTAGAGCCCATTCACACCATCACGCTGGCCGCCCAATACACCTTTCTGACTGACGTGCATTGTAGTACACTGTTTAAAAAAATTGTATATGTACATTTATTGTGCTTTAGGTATCCCATTCAAACAAATATACTACTTTAATGCAACATACATGAACAAAACTGCACTAAAATGGTGCAAAAGTATGAATCGGGCCCTTATCACTAAAATGTATACTGGAAGCCCACGCTACTTAATGTGGTTCTGTACTGCATCAGTCCACCCCATTGCCTTGAAATGGTGTTCTGATCATGGAGATTGTGATGCCATTGCCGACACACACTGCAGTCTCCTTGCTGCCACTGGCCTATGAAAAGCCTGAAAAACTGTTTAGCTGGAGATACACTTTAACATAAATAGACATTCCAGTCAAAACTGAAGATGAATTGGCAAAATTCCTACAGGACACACAAAGCCCACCCACTCAGGGCTTCAGTTGTTCATGCAGACATTGCTGTAGTGCGTTAGTCCTGTTGTTGCCAATTCCTTGTTCTGGAAAGACTTTCTAAAACTGGACAAGTATTTGAAAAATTGCCTGCTTTAGGGTCATTGAAATCTCGCACATACAAGTAGCCTGATACAAAATAAAAAGTCAAAACAAAGAATGTTTTCATAGACACCAGATTTAATTCTGCAGTTTAGGTCACCACTTTATCAACTTTATTACTTTAATCTTCCTGTCCGCTGCATGTTCAGAAAGGTGTACCGTATTTATCGGCGTATAACACGCACTTTTTTCCCCTTAAAATCAGGGGAAAATCGCGGGTGCGTGTTATACGCCAATCCTTCGTGATTTCTCAGCGATTTTTGGGCTCTGGGCAGCTTTTAGCCACCTTCGGCCCTTCTCACAGCTTTTGGCCCTTCTTGGAGGCCGAGAAGGGCCGAGAGTGGGCAAAGGCCACAGAGTACGGCCGAAGGCGGCCACAGGCCGCCGAGTGTGGCCAAAGGCGGCCGAGAACTATCGGGCGCCGATGAGATACACAGGACATCTCGGCGGCGCCGTTCTTAAAAATAAAAGCTGACACCACTGAGGGGACAATGATGCACAAGGCTGCAATGACGGACAGGCTGCATGACAATACTGCAAATGACACTGACAAGGCTTCAGATGGACACTGATAAGGCTGCATTGATGGGCATTTAAATGTACGTTTTTTTTTTTTTTTTCCTTAAATTTCTCTCCTAAATTTTTTTTTTCCTTAAAATTCCCTCCTAAACTTGGGGTGTGTGTTATACGCCGATAAATACGGTAATTGTCCATGAAAAAGGACAAAATGTCTGCTATCCTCAGTTACACAATTTCAGTTTTTTATTTATTTTTTTAATGTTTACACATCTGGTGGCCCAATTTTATTGTAATGTTTCGTGTCTGAAAAGAAGCATTACTGGGCTTTATTTGCTAGCATAAATTACTTTAAGAAGTGTCCACAGTGGGAGCTCTGCTGCATTCTTCAGTACAAATTACATGTCCTTGTCAAAACCTATTTTTTATAATCAAGGCATATTTATAATAAGCAGCTGCATAGAGATGTGTTGGGAAAAACTAGCTGCCTGCGGACATTTTCCAATTTAACTTAAGATGAATGTAGTCCATTGTAAAAACAAATTCTAATAAAACAGGAATCAGTCCAAATAAACCTATACCCCTGTAATTTCATGACTTACTTTCCTTTTTTTAGAGGGCCCTTATTGGCCACTGAGGGTGCACGGTTCTACCCCCTGGTTCAGTTCATTTGTTTAGTTTGAGTGCCGCAAACTGTTCCCAGGAAGTGTACAGTGGACAGGACCACTAGGAAGAGCTGTTCCCGGCCATGGTTTACTTGTAGTCTAAGGTACGCTTCAATGTGACTGAAAACCATGCCTGAGAACAAAGCTATCTATATATGACGAAACACAGAAGTAAGGATCATTATGGTCTGAGGTGATGTATGGCAGAGGTGAATGATATAAGTGTGCCTAGGAACACTTTCTTATAGCCCAGGGTGAGTGCAGACCAGTCTTAATTTTGTCAAAATGTTAGTCAGTGGCCTTTTTACAGTTGTGAAAACAAAACGAAAAGTATACCACGTTTTCGTCCACTGACAAATTATGACAAAAATTTATTCAGTTTTCGTTAAGAAACTAAATTAAAGTGTGAGGGAGGGACATTTTCCCTTGTGAATATTCGCTTTCTATGGAGCTTGGCCTGTATAGAGCCTGTGAGTGCTTCTGCTCCCAGCAAGCAAGAAAGTCCATAGCATGCTTACTACTTAGTAGTCAGCACTGTGCATTACAGGCCTCCTAACGAGAGTCCCAACTCGTGCCCATCCAGAGCAGAGCACTTTGAGTGTGTACATTACAGGCCTCCAATCAGGTCACCGTACAGAGCACTGTGTGCATTACAGGCCTCCTCTGACTACTGTCCAGAGCACTGTGTACATTACAGGCCTCCTCTGACCACCGGCATATAGAGCATTGTTCATTACAGGCCTCCTCTAACCATCGTGCAGAGCAATGTGTACATTACAGGCCTCATCTGACCACTGGCATCCAGAGCACTGTGCATTACAGGCCTCCTCAGACTACCGTGCAGAGCACTGTGTGCATTATAGGCCTCTCTGGCTATCATGCATCCTCTGACCACTGGCATCCAGAGCACTGTGTATTAGAGGCTTCCTCAGACCACCGTTTAGAGCACTGTGCAGCATTACAGGCCTCCTCAAACCGTTTAGAGTGGCTAAATCTGTAAACCGTGATACCATAAATAACATATTAGATTTATTTTTTTTACTCTAGGAGTATGAGTGGAAATTCTATAGCCATGCTTAAATGCATTACAATGTAACTAAATGCATTGGAGAATTTTAAAATGTACTTAGGATTTTAGTCGACAAACACTAAAACAATTGCAGATGACTAAAATGCCATTTTAGTTTTAGTCCCATTTTAGTCAAGACTATAACTAAATCAAAATGCTATGCCAAAATTAACACTGGTGCAGACTGGTTTGGAAGAGAGGACAATTGAACTCTGTCACAGTCCAGTTCAACTATGCCCAGTACGAGTACATCCAGAGACTCTATCATTGGACAAAGAAATGCGAAGTGGGTGCACTTTTTCACCTAAGTCAGGGAAGTCAAGTCCTTAGTAACAGCCTCAAACCAATTTCAAGGAGGCACACCAGGTTTTCTGACTAATAGATGTTGTTATAGCAGGCATCCCGTAGTGTCTGCTGTTAAGGAGAAAAAAGGAGGCCGCACCAACCTAGTGCATTACCGATAAAGTTTTATTAAAAATATATGAAAGCAATGGTACTACTCACAAACGAGCATAAATAAAGGCTTTTCTTAACAGTCAAACTTCATCCCTTAGCAACTGCAGACAAGACCCGAAGACGGGAGGTATCGGATGGTACCCCAGATGGCTGAACAGCTGATGTGTTTCGGGGGCATACCCCTTTGTTCAGACTGCCTAGGCCTGATCAGCAGGCCCAAGTTTTAGCCGAGCTACCAGGGGCATTAGGTTTTGCAATAGATGCTATAAGAGATTCTATTCTCCAGGCCTCACGCCTTACGCTAGGGCTGGTGCATATGCGTAGAATACTATGGTTGAAACATTGGTTAGCTGAAGCGCCCTGCAAAAAGCTCCTGGCTAGTTTTCCTTTTTGCGGCGAACGGCTATTTGGGGATGATCTGGATAAGTACATCCAAAGAATTTCTAATGAGAAAAGTACCCTTTTGCCAGTTAGGAAAAGGATTAAGCTTATTTCATTTAAATGAGCCGCTTCTCCAGTGTCGGGAGCATCGGCCTCCAGGCAGTCTCGCTGGCCTCCACCATCAAATTCAAGAGGTCAACCTCAGGGTCAACCTCAGGGTCAACCTCAGGGACAAAAGAAGTCTTGGGGAAGGAAACCTACAAAACAAAATACTAAAGCCACCTTATCAAGGGGCGCCCCCACTCGCTCAAGTGGGGGGAAGACTTCTGCAGTTCTCAAGGGTCTGACAGGAAGATGTCAAGACAAATGGGTGGCTTCCTCAATTACTCTAGGGTACAAACTAGAGTTCCTGTCTCGTTTTCTCAGCTCAAACATTCCCAGGAATCTAGAGAAAAAGAAGTCTCTCTTTCAAGCATTGGACCATCTTTTGTCTCAAAATGTGATATCGGTGGTCCCCATAGAAGTGCAGGGATTAAGGTTTTATACAAAGCTTTTCATGGTACCCAAACCAAATGGAGATGTCAGACCCATTCTAAATCTCTAAACTGTTTTTTTAATATCCGCTCTTTTCGGATGGCGTCTATCCGATCAGTAGTCTCCATCCTACAAGGTGGAGAACTTATGGCGTCCATTGACATCAAGGGTGCATACCTCCCATGTGCTGATTTTTCCTGCTCACCAGAAATATCTATGGTTTGAGATAGAAAATCTTAATTTTCAGTTTGTAGCTCTGCCTTTCGGACTAGCTACTGTTCAAGTATTTACAAAGATTCTGGCCCCTCCTCTAGCCAGATTAAGTACATAGAGAAAAAGGGTCGGGATTTTAAATGAGTTGTCTATATTGTAGCTAATCGAAGGAGCCAAGTAAAACATAAACATGTATTTGTTTGCCATGATTGAGTAGGTACATGGCAGACAATACATGCAATAACGGCACATAATATAACAAATCATGTATTCAAAAACATTTACATGTTAAAAAATATGAATAGAATATACAATAGTATTGTCCTCAATAATAAAAATCATTGTAATATGACAGTTCTAATCCCTTTTATCCCAAAGAATGACAAAGCAGTGGTAGTTGGAACAATCATTAATTCACGACTGGACTACGCAAACTCGCTTTACATAGGATAACCACAATATCAACTTGCGCGATTACAACTGATCCAAAACACGGCGGCAAGGCTGATAACAGGAAAAAAACCCTGGGAATCCATCTCTCCTTCACTGAGGAGCTTACATTGGCTAACCGTAAAAAATCGGATCACGTTCAAGACCCTGTGCCTCACCCACAAATGCGTGCATAGAGAAGCTCCGCAATACCTAATGGAGAAAATAAATCATTACACACCAAACCGCAGTCTTCGATCAACCAACAAAAACCTCCTCCTCGTGCCCAAAGCCCGGTATAAATCCAAGGGTGATCGGAGATTCGCTGTCCAAGGGCCTCGGCTATGGAATGCTCTACCAATCAACATCCGCCTGGAAGAAAATCACCTGGCTTTTAGGAAAAAACTCAAGACCTTCCTCTTTTAGCAGATGATCAAAGCTCGCCACAGCGCCTAGAGGCGATTCAGTTCGCATTGTGCGCTATACAAGTATTTCATTCATTCATTCACGGCATTACCTGAATCCAAAGACCATGTGGGTATGTATACATTGCATCTAGGTTAGGCCCGACTCGTTTCATGGGATCTATCCAATCATCAGGGGCGGATGCATGATACATGTATAAAAAGAAGTGTGTGTATATATATATATATATATATATATATATATATCAACATCAACCATTCATGGACAAGAAATGAACATACATACAGGGAGGATAAGGTGGTCATCCCTGTAAAACTCGCGTATCTGCTTAGTGTGAAACACGCCGCTGGGGTGCTAGGGCCGATTAAGAGCTCTAGCCAGATTGAGCTCAAGGTATAAATATTTTAACGTACCTAGACGATCTTCTCTTGATAGACCATTCGGTAGCCCGCTTAGACCAAAGTATGGTCAACTACCTGGAATATCTAGGTTGGAGTCTCAACCTAGAGAAATCTTCCCTAAAATCATCAAGGAGATTGGAATACTTGGGTCTGATCATAGATACAGCCCAGAAGAGGGTATTCTTACCCCAGGCGAAGATTAGTGCCATAAGGAAGCTGATTCAGGTAGTCAAGGCAAAGAAGAATTCTTCTATTCGACTTTGCATGAGGTTTTTGGGAAAGATGGTGGCTTCATTCAAGGTCGTTCCTTATGCTCAGTTTCATTCGAGACTGCTGCAAAACAGTATCCTATTGGCTTGGAACAAGAAGGTCCAAGTTCGCCAGAGCCTCAGTTGGTTGATAACCAAGAATCTGCAGAAAGGAAAATACTTCCTACCAGTTACCTGGAAGGTGGTAACAACAGATGCCCGTCTTTCGGGTTGGGTAGCAGTCCTGGAAGAGGCGACTGTCCAAGGGAAATGGTCCATATCAGAGTTGGTGATTCTTGTGGCCCAGGAGATCTTGGTTTGCAGAGATCATAAAGATGGTGGTAGGGGACCCATGGACCCTACCACCACGTCCAGACCTTCTCTCGCAATGTTCGATATTCCATCCTACCTTACAAACGCTAAATTTAACAGTTTGGCTAGTGAGACCCACATTCTGAAGAAGTGTGGGCTGTCAGGTTCAGTAGTATCTACCTTGGTTAATGCAAGGAATCCGGCCTCCAGAATCATATATTGTAGAGTCTGGAAATCGTATGTCTGCTGGTGTGAATCCAAGGGATTTGCACCCCAGGAAGTATGTCATAGGTAGAATCCTTGACTTTCTACAAATGGGGTTAGAAATTAGGTTGGCCTTGAGTACTATCAAGGGTCAGGTCTTGGTCTTATCGGTATTATTTCAGAAACCACTTGCTTTGCATTCTTTGGCTCCTAGCTTTTATTCAGGGGGTATCACGGCTTAATCCTCCGGTTAGGTCACCCCTGAACCCTTGGGACTTGAATTTAGTTCTGTCAGCATTACTGAAACTGCCTTTTGAGCCGATGCAACATATTCCCTTTGGCTTTTTTGACAAGGAAACTCGTTTTTCTGGTAGCCATACCTTCTGCAAGAAAGGTATCAGAGTTGGCTGCTCTTTCTTGTAAAGAGCCATATTTAATTATTCACAAGGATAAGGTAGTATTGCGTCCTCATCCTAACTTTATACTGAAGGTAGTGTCAGGTTTTCATTTAAACCAGGATATTGTTCTACCTTAATTTTTTTCAGAACCTGGTTCTATGGAAGAGAAGTCACTACATTCTCTTGATGTGGTGAGAGCCGTTAAAGTGCACTTGAAGGCGACTGCTCAGATTAAAAAAAAAGATTTTTTGTTTGTATTTCCTGAAGGTCCTAAAAAAGGACAGGCAACATCGAAATCTACTATTTCCAAATGGATTCAAGAAGTAATTGTTCAAGCTTCTGGTTTAAAGAGGAAGATTCCACCTTTTCAAATCAAAGCGCACTCCACGAGGGCTGTTAGTGCTTTGTGGGCAGTGCATCACCAAGCCTCCATGGCTCAAATCTGTAAGGCCGCAACTTGGTCTTCAGTCCATACATTTACCAGATTCTATCGGGTAGATGCAAAAAGTCAAGAGGATATCGCCTTTGGGCGCAGTGTGCTGCAGGTTGCAGTATAAGACCTCTGCTCTCATTCTGCTCTCATGCTGCCCTCATTTCGTTGTGTCTCCCTCCCTTCAGTTGGCATTGCTCTGGGACATCTCACATAGTGATTACTATGACTCTGTGTCCCATGATGTACGATTAAGAAAATAGGATTTTTATAACCGCTTACCTGTAAAATCCTTTTCTTTGAAGTACATCACGGGACACAGAGGTCCCTCCCTTCTTTCTGGGTATACACGTGTATTGCTTTGCTACAAAAACTGAGGTACTCCCAGTAGTGGGAGGGGTTATATAGGGAGTGGACTTCCTGTCTTAGGGTGTGCCAGTGTCCATCACCTGAAGGTGGCCTATAACCCACATAGTAATTACTATGGCTCTGTGTCCTGTGATGTACTTCACAGAAAATGATTTTACAGATAAACGGTTATAAAAATCCTATTTTTAGAGCATAAACTGGTTATCAAGTTTGTATTTATTTTTGATTAAATAAAACTGCTTCACAAGATCAAATTACAATTATTTATATAGCATCATTTATATTTTGTGGTCCTGAAGTAATACAATTATTGTGGCAGTGGTATTTTCTGTGTGCACATCATTTCCCACCTAAGGCTCAATGGACAGCATAGGTGTCCTCTGCTTAATCAGAAATTAATATCCACTGCCTTTTAAACAAAGAGTAGATTACACTGCTGTATAGTAAATTTAAAAATACCTTTATTGCCAAATGTTTATCAGTAGTAAAATAACAATTTCCCCCATCACTGTACAGTAAGTACCCTCTAGAGCCAATGCATCCTTCCGTTTGCCATTATGATCACTGCTGGCGTCCCCACAAAAATATGGGAAAGAGTGATGTTTTGAAGGGAAGGCAACTTTTAAACTCTATACATGTGAGAGTGCTTAGGCCTAATAAATGAATGCCCAGGCACAGAGCACTGCATTATGGAAGGGTAAAGGATCATACATAGGTGTCCCATACTATGCCAGAGTGGTCGTAGTGGTGGGTGGGAGCCACAAGTATAGCTTCTGGTGGAAGGAAGTTTATATATTCTATAATTGATATACATTTAAACACCACTTGTGTGCAGCTTTAAGAAAGCAATATGCAAGCAACTTTTTTTTTTTTCTTTTTTTTATATTGTGTGAGACCACATCTAAATTTCCTTCTTTTTTTTTTTTTTTTATGAGAAATCTTTCTCACCCCAGTCTTGAGAGTCCTTACAATGATGTCATATGGCTGCACTAACCAGACACCAAGTGACTTTTGGGCTTCGCTTAGGTGATGCCAAACTAAACAACCCTAAAATCAACATGGCTGACATTCCCAACAAGTAAGAGGATAGATGACGTAATCACGCCCCCTTCATTTTTCTTTGCCGAAGGTGAAAATACAACATAACTGCATGCTGAAGTTTTGATTATATGGTGCCATTTTACATGCAAAATCTTGGCACAATTCCACTTATAATTTAAGGGGATTTATGTTATTTTTAATGTTCGATTTATAACCTTATTTTAGTTTTTCATCGCACTTTAAGAAAGACCAGTGATTATTAAATTTTTCTACTTTTTAGACTGGCTGACAATACTTGTACATAGCAAGAACCCAGAGTGCTGATGCCCAGAATTCCCATGTGGAAGCGTAAAACTGCTTACAGTATATTGTATGGCCAAAATATTGTGGGACTGGAGCATCACACCTACAGTATATAAGCTTGTTGGACGTCCTATTCCAAAGCTAGGGGATTAACATAGCTATAGGTAGTCTTCACTCTTCTGAGAAAACCTTCCCACAAGATTTGTGAGTTCGGGTACTGATGTTGGACGAGAGGACCTGGTAGTCAATATTCCAATATATCCCAAAGGTGTTTGATAGGCTTAAGCTTTGTCTAGGACATTTGAGCATCTCTATGCCAAACTAGTCAAACCATACCATTATGGACATGGCTCTGTGTGTCTGAACACCTTTATTTAAAGAGTTGGCCATGTACTTACCATTTAGTAGTCCGACATTCTCTGCAGAATTCTCCATTTTTTTTTTTTTTAAAGGAAGGATTAGCAAAGAAATTGTATTGATCACTAAAATCAATTTTGTAAAGTGGTGTTTGTCCAGTTGCAGGTGCTTTTACAAACATTGGGTTTCTTCTGGAATTTGTACATTACATTTAAAGTGATATTAACCACTTTCAGACCGGACCAATTTGCTGGTCAAAGACCAGACCACTTTTTGCGATTCGGCACTGCGTCGCTTTAACTGACAATTGCGCGGTCGTGCGACGTGGCTCCCAAACAAAATTGACGTCCTTTTTTTCCCACAAATAGAGCTTTCTTTTGGTGGTATTTGATCACCCCTGCGGTTTTTATTTTTTGCACTATAAACAAAAATATAGCGACAATTTTGAAAAAAAACACATTATTTTTTACTTTTTGTTATAATAAATATCCCCCAAAATATATTAAAAAAAAAATTTTTTCCCTCAGTTTAGGCCGATACGTATTCTTCTACATATTTTTGGTAAAAAAAATCGCAATAAGTGATTATTGATTGGTTTGCGCAAAAGTTATAGCGTTTACAAAATAGGGATAGTTTTATAGCATTTTTATTAATAATTTTTTATTATTTTTTTTTTGACTAGTAATGGCGGCGATCAGCGATTTTTATTGTGACTGCGACATTGTAGGGGACCCATCGGACATTTTTGACACATTTTTGGACCATTGTCATTTATACAATAATCACTGCTATATAAATGCAGTGATTCCTGTGTAAATGACACTGGCAGTGAAGGGGTTAACCAGTGGGTGGCAGTGTAGGGGTTAAGTGTTCCTAGGGGTGTGTTACTAACTGTGGGGGGGTTG
The DNA here is from genome assembly GCF_037356315.1 of Lithobates pipiens. Lineage (NCBI taxonomy): Eukaryota > Metazoa > Chordata > Amphibia > Anura > Ranidae > Lithobates > Lithobates pipiens. Next base: position 70,256,779 of record NW_027507791.1, on the reverse strand, counting down.
GGCTTTCATTTAGTGAACACTGATCTCTGCTCCAATCACATGGAGCAGAGATCAGCGTCACTATTTGCTAGGCAGAATGGAGAAATGTTGTTTACAACGGCATTTCTTCATTCGGCCGCTCCGTGAGACGATCGCGGGGATGCCCACGGACTCGATCGAGTCCGCGGGTCCCACGAACGGACTCACGGAGGTCCCGACCAGCGCGGGAGCGCGCCGCCGCCGGCGCGCTCCCGATGGCAGGGCGGCAAATTTAAAGGGACGTACATGTACGCCCATTTGCCTGCCAGTGCCATTCTGTCGATGTACATAGTCGTGCGCTGGTCGGCAAGTGGTTAAAGTTTTTTTTTTTGTTTAAAATTAAAAAACATGTCATACTTGCCTGCTTTGTGTAATGGTTTTGCACAGAGCAGCCTGGATCTTCCTCTTCTCTGGTCCCTCATCAGTTCTTCTAGCCCCTCCCTCCTGCTGAGTGCCCCCACAGCAAGCAGCTTGCTATGGGGGAACCCGAGCCAAGCTGCGTTCGTACACACACACACACACACATTGGTTATAATAAAGCTGTGTTCAAATCTGAAAAAAATCATACAGATTTTAAATTGGCATTTTTTTGCACCCATATGCATTGAGAGCGCATGGAGAAGTCCATGAATCTGGTTCCTGGGGGACTAATACAGACTGTTTTTATTTAAAGCATTGTAAGACATTGGACCCAAATGTGCTTTTTTTTTTTTTTCCTGGAAAAGAACAGAGTAGCCCTTCTAGAACACAAGATAGTTTGTTTAAAGTAAACAGATCTTGAAGTACTAAAAGTTGTGCTAGAGCGTGCTACGGAAATTAAACACCTAAGGGATTATTTCATAAACTGCCATTGTTTTCAGTGATTAGACCTTGCTGGCTTTGATCTTAATGTGTTCCACCGCCCTCCCCCACCTCTACAAACGCCCCCCAGCCATTAACATCTGCCAAGAACAACAGACATGTATATATCCAGTGCCAATGTATACAGAGTAACAAAGCAATATTCCCTGCTGTGTAGCAAACAACGTGTTTGTAGAAACACATGAATAGATAAATGATATGTACCGTACTTAGGGATGCTATCCTCCCATTTTTTTTTACAACAATTTCTTGCAATATCAGTTTGCTGCTATAAAAAAAAAAAAAAAATTCCCATGTCTTCTTATCACCACCCTGAACTTCAGGGTCTGCTGTAGATTAAAAAATTCTTTGCTTTTTACATAATTTGAATTAATTATAATAAACGCTTTCATACTAAAGGAGACACTTGTAGTAAATAGTGTACTATATTAAAATATTTAAGATTAAAGCTGAACTGCAAACAGACCTTAAACTACATATATGGGCCTTGTTTTATCTAAGTAATTTTTATTTTTGTCCATGCAGTACTGACATTTACACAGCTCTGCCTAGCGGGGCAGAAGGCCTGAATCTTGTGTGCTGCAGATAAAATGAGCTGGCCATACACTAGTAGAATTTCATTCGAAAATTTTTCATTTTATGAACATTTGTTTTGATTTTCTAACCATTAGTGGGGTCAAGCTGACTATCATTTTCAACTGCAGTGACAAGAACATTGGAGGAACAGGATAGTAAGCTTTTATTTTTTTTATTTTTTTCAAAGTAATTTCTAACAGCGAATGAGATTTTTGTTCAGAAAGTCCATTCACTTTTAGAATTGAATGTTAAAAGCAAACAACATTTTAGAAGTGCATTCAAACAGCATTCATCGAATGTACAGCGCCTTGAAAAAGTATTCATACCTCCTTGAAATTTTCCACATTTTGTCATGTTACAACCAAAAACCTGAATGTATTTTATTGGGATTTTATGTGATAGACCAACACAAAGTGGCACATAATTGTGAAGTGGAAGCAAAATGATAAATGGTTTTTCAAAATTATTTACAAATATCTGAAAAGTGTGGCGTGCATTTGTATTCAGTCAATACTTTGTAGAATGACCTTTCTCTGCAATTACAGCTGAAAGTCTTTTTGGGATGTCTCTACCAGTTTTGTACATCTAGAGAGTGACATTTTTGCTCATTCTTCTTTGCAAAATATCTCAAGCTCTATCAGGTTGGATAGAGAGCGTCTGTAAACAGCAATTTTCAAGTCTTGCCACAGATTCTCAATTGGATTTAGGTCTGAACTTTGACTGGGCCAATCTAACAAATGTAATATTCTTTGATCTAAACCATTCCATTGTAGCTCTGGCTGTATGTTTAGGGTCGTTGTCCAGCTGGAAGGTGAACCTCCACCCCAGTCTCAAGTCTGCAGGCTCTAACAAGTTTTCTTCTAAGATTGCCCTGTATTTGGCTCCATCCATCTTCCCATCAACTCTGACCAGCTTCCTGTCCCTGCTGTGGGGATAGTGTGTTGAGGGTGATGTGCAGTGTTAGTTTTCTGCCACACATTGAACTTTTTGGCCTGAAAGAAAAATGCTTTTTTTTTTAATCTCATCTGACCAGAACACTTTCTTCCACATGTTTGCTGTGTCCCCCATATGGTTTCTCGTAAACTAAAAACGAGACTTATGGCTTTCTTTTTGCCACTCTTCCATAAAGGCCAGATTTTTGGCGTGCACGACTAATAGCTGTCCTGTGGACAGATTCTCCCAACTGAGCTGTGGATCTCTGCAGCTCCTCCAGAGTTACCATGGGCCTCTTGGCTGCTTCTCTGATTAATGCTCTCCCTGCCGGCCTGTCAGTTTCGGTGGACAGCCATGTCTTGGTAGCTTTGCAGTTGTGCCATACTCTTTCCATTTTTGGATGATGGATTTACCAGTGCTCCGTGAGATGTTCAAAGCTTGGGATATTTTTTATAACTTAACCCTGCTTTATACTTTTCCATAACTTTATCCCTGACCTGTCTGGTGTGTTCATGAAGGGAGGGGAACATGCTCTGATTCAGTATGTCACAATACTTGTTGGAATTCATGGTTCCCTCAATGAACTGTAGCTCCCCATTGCCAGCAGCACTCATGCAGCCCCAGACCATGACACTCCCACCACCATGCTTGAATGTAGGCAAGACACACTTGTCTTTGTACTACTCACCTGGTTGCCATTACACACGCTTGACACCATCTGAACGAAATAAGCTTATCTTGGTCTCATCAGACCACTAAGGACAGTAATCCATGTCCTTAGTCTGCTTGTCTTCAGCAAACTGTTTGCGGGCTTTCTCCTGCATCATCTTCCTTCTGGGACAACGGACATGCAGACCAGTTTGATGCAGTGAGCGGCGTATGGTCTGAGCACTGACAAGCTGACCCCCCCCCCCCCCCACCTCTTCAACCTCTGCAGCAATGCTGGCAGCACTCGTATGTCTGTTTCCTAAAGACAACCTCTGGATATGACGCTGAGCACGTGCACTCAACTTCTTTGGTCGACCATGGCAACCTGTGGTACCTGTCCTGTTAAACCACTGTGTGGTCTTGGTCACTGTGCTGCAGCTCAGTTTCAGGGTCTTGGCAATATTCTTATAGCCTAGGCCATCTTTATCTGGCGCAGCCATTTTTTTTTCCCAGATCCTCAGAGTTCTTTGCCATGTTGAACTTCCAGTGACCAGTGTGAGAGAGTGAGAGCAATAACACCATATTTAACACACCTGCTCTCCATTCACACCTGACTGTGTATGATGCATGTGTGTGTGTATATATATATATATATATATATATATATATATATATATATATATATATATATATATATATATATATATATATATATATATATATAGTGTGTGTGTATATATATATATATGTATATATGTATGTTTGTGAGGCACACACACACACACACACACACACACACACACACACACACACACACACACTCTGTATGGCCAGCATAACACTTCCAGGTCTTGTCCCTCCCCAGCCTGTAACTGGACAGTGAAAGGGAAATCGCACTGATGAGCTGGTGTCTTTGTCGCTCTCCTATCAGCATGTTCTTGTTAGTACATGAGCATTGCAGTACAACTGATTTTGGATCCTTGTGCTGCTTCTCCCTCCCCAGTCTGAGTTCTGCTGTATAAGGACTGCAAGAGGCTAATACTGGGTCAAATTCAGCTACTTACTTGCATTTGAACAAATCAATTTAATGATTTTAGTATAGGGTCTGCATAGTTTAAACATTGCTGGGATGTGACAAGGCTTTAGCAGTGTAAAGAGTGGCCCCCCACCCCATCTGCGTTATGTACTTTGCCTGTAGGCCTTGTACTACACAATAGATATTCTAACATGTGTGAACTTGGGAATTCTTAACGTGGCAAATGTTAAGCAGTTCAGTACTAACTTGGACAAGTTCAGTATTGTGGTTGGCAGATGAATGTTTTGTATGTGTGTACCAGAAAATACATGTTAGTACAAGTATTAAGTCACCCTTTTTAGATTTTTTTTTTTTTTTTTTGTGTGTATATACAGCCTTTTGATGTATTTTAACAAATGACCATTAATGACCGCTGTTGTAAAAATAAAAAAATTGTATATTGATAACTGTGGTTAATAATAATATAATGACATTGTTCCATGTGTTCATTCCATATTTTTTAAATATCTTTATTTTTATCAATAAATATTTCAACCACAGTTCTCAGATGCAATATTTTTTTCTAAATGGGGGGGGGGGGATTCTTTGTCTTTTGCAAAACAGTTTTAAACTATGGGAATAAAAAGAGACCATTATGAACACACCTCTAGGTTTTTTCAAACTCCTGTTACTTTGGCTGGACAGCCAACTTTGTTTGCGGTTATTTAACTCTTAGTAAATTGACCCCTATGTCTGTAACGATGGAGGCAAGCATACTTAAGAACATTTGGAATAGTTTTTAGTAAATATCGTTATTTTTATCAATAAATATGTCACTCAGTTGTCAAATACAATATTTTTGTGAAAAATACTTCTTTGCAGTACACTGTGTGCGCAATACACATTTCCCCACTTTTAATCCCTTTAATAAAGCTGCAGGTACAGTAAAAAAAAAAACTTTTGATCCTGCCAGCTCCCAGCTTCCTGTTGGCTGATATTACTAAAGTATATACAAAGCCGCGCCAACCCTCCACTACATATAGTATAAAATTAAAATTAAAAATAAAATAAAATATGAAAATAAAAATAGAGACTAATACAGTTATGCAAAAAGACCTCAAATAATGTGTAGATAACCAAAAAAGCCAAACATGGCATAAAGTGAAAAAAGTCCAATTAAAGAAAAGTTCATAGGTGAATCCAAATGACGGACGTAAGTGTTCTTAAATGACAACACCACAGTGGTTCAACACTTTCCAAGGCGTGTGAGATACCCGTCACCATATGTTGAATGCGCTTACCAGAAAATATATGGAATGAAGCATATACAAATGATAAGTGGATGACATCCAGGTTAACCTTCCTCAGCTGGGTCAGCACTCCATCTCTTAGCGGTGTTTCCAAGATAATAGTCTGTTCAGTGGTCTCGATATGAAGCACTCAGAGGCCCACAGAAAAGAAAGGGACTGACATAGCGTAATAACGTAGGAACAGTTTAATAAATAAAAGTAATGCACTTACAAGTATGTAGATAAAACACAGCATATAGGAGCAATGTAAAAAGCCGGCCGGCAAACAGGAGCCCGTCCTCCTCTCCTACAACGTGGTGGCGTCACTGCGTGCCTTCCCAGACGCGTTTCGTCATACCTGACTTAGTCAATGGGGAACGTTGGAATCTGCTGGCTGATATTACTGCCTATGCCCTATTGATATTTCAGGGAGCTTTAGAAGCCCTGCCGAAGTTCCCTAATGCTATACTACAGAACGCTGCCTACCCCCATCGCTCCGTGGCCATCTCCAGATACATATATTTATTTCTTTTCCAGCAAAACAATGTTGCTGCCTAGAACTCCATGAGCCTGTGCACATACTGTGTATAAAGAAAAGGCCCTTGGGAAATGTAGTTCTGGGGGCAAGCCTATGCCAACAATAGCTGATAGGATGCCCTGCTGTTCCCTCCTCCCAGCAGCTACCCCTGCAAGAATTTTACAAGCCTGATGATGACGCTAAAGTGAGATATAAAAAAATAACTCCCTAAAGGAACAATATAAATGAAAATAATTTAATGCTGGGGCAATGCTGCAAAGGAGGGGAGAGAGGTTTCAGTCATGCCAATACAATTCCTTGATGTACAGCATAGACATTTCTCTTTAGTTTTGGATGGATGGAGGAGGTATTAGAACCCTAGATTTATATTTCTGTCTGTCACCCCTCTCTTGTCCTGGTTGCATTGTTGGTGATAAAAAGTGATGGTAAAACATTTTACAGTGATTCTTGGCCACTCCATCCTACTGAGTGTCTCCATAGCAAGCAGTTTACTATGAGGCACCTAAGTAGGCTCACTCCCGAGACACTGTTCTGTGTGTCCAGCCACACATGAAGCATGGCTTGGCCACACCTCCGCTGTCTTCTCATTGGCTGACTTGCTGTAATTGATGCTACTAGCACCCGCTGCAGTCTTAGCCAATGAGGAGGAAGAGACCCACCCAGAAGAGCCGCTGCTCTTGTGCATGTTGCTGGATTGGAGATGGGGCTCAGGTAAGTAGTAGGGAGGTTGGGGGACTGCTGCACACTGAAAGTGTTTTTTCTTTTTTTTTACCTAGCATGAGTACAATGTATGAAGGTAAAAAAAAAAACCTTGAGCCTTTACAACCACTTTAAGTATTTTTTTTCCCTAAATGACTATTTAGAACCCCAGTCTAGTTAAAATCGGGAGATTGTGTGCTGAAACCAATAACCAATTAACACCTACCTTTTCTTGTATGTCAACTGTCCACACAAATATATTGTGTGGTGTGTTTTTTTTTTTTTTTTTTAAAGACCAATACCACCCTTTTATTTTAGCTGTGACAACAATGTGACTTTCTTGTAGCTAAATTTCTCCATTATTAAATGTGTTGTGTGATCCATGGGGTTGTACATCATTTTCATTTGACTTGGTCATGGCTATAAGCTGGACATGGTATTCTTGCATTAACACAGAGATGCCTGTTTGCAATGTCTGTTTTATGTAGAGTTAACCTTTACATTAAATAGAGCCTGTCACTGGTTTAAAAGATTGCAGTTCTCAAATCTGCAGAAATTTTTCATTTTTACTTATAACAGGAATTTAAGTATTCTAGAAAGAGTCAATTTTGTAGCAATGCCCCCTCCCCCTTGCATGTCATAGCCTTTCTCTTCTGAGAAGGTCTCATTACTGTCTGTGCTGGTCCAGCTTCTCTCCCCCTACTCCACCTCCCTATATCACCTTTTATATAGCTGCTGGGGAAGAAGGAAAGGGAAATACTATAGAATATCACTTGAATGACAGCTCTGAGTCTACCAGATTGGCTGTCATCATATCCAAGATGGCGGCTCCAGCAGCAGTCTTAGGCCTTTTGGATATTTACACAGAGGAAGCTTTTACAGGATAATACCATGCCTTATAATAATTGCATATAATCTTATGGTCTGGAGACAGAGTCTCTATTGTTAATACAGATGTTTGTCCAATGCAACTCTTCTATCATGTTCATTGTTGGGTACTTGTCATAGTAGCATGCTGTTAATGGTCCTCTGCCGTGACACGTATTACTCTCTTTATACAAGCTCTGCTGTTTGCATTCTTGTAGGCTGAAACTGTCGAATGATGACATCAAGCGTGCCATTTTGTCCATGGATGAACAGGAAGACCTACCAAAAGACATGTTGGAACAGGTGAGGGGCGATACCGATGTTGATTATCTGTCTTTTCAATGCTGACCTTTCCTTCAGAGGGGATGACAGACACCTCCAGCCATGTCACCTCTTATCCAGAGACATTACCTCTCTGAAACCAAATAGTGACAGATGAGCCGTAGATAATTGCACAATGTCAAGATGTTGGAGAATTTCAGCTTTGTACAGGATCAAGTTCTGCTTTTAGGTAACATAACGGGTGAATGATCTAAAAGTTAATTTAGTGAAATATTAACAGTTACAATGTTTGCAGTGAACAGTATCCTGAAAACGGAATCAAAATTTTTTTTTTTTGTGTCATTTTAAACTAGCTGAGCATGCTACTGTTCCTTTTTAAAACTTTTTATCCTTTTAGGAAAATACAAGGTCTGCTTTGCGGACAGCTATTGCCCCCAAAGAAAAAAAAATAATCTGCCAAATAACACAAAAATAAATAAAAATAAAACTTGCTTTGGCCCCAGTTTTCGCCCACCTTTTGGAGGCACCATTGGCGTTGCCTCCTGGGAAAGTTGGGTGTCTAAAATCCCTGAATAAATATACTCCTGCAATGTGCTGGGGTGGAGGGCTATCATACAAGGGGTACTAGGTTACAGTCAATTGAATTGGGCATCAAGAGGGAACGTAACATAAAATTCTTTCAGTAACATAATTATTATCAAAGATACACAAAGATATTAAATTTGTCAACAAGAATTATAAAATGCAGGTTAATCGCAGATATGTCATCCATGGAAAGGTAGCAGACAACTCATGTAGTTATTTTTGATTGTGTCCCTCTGCCTTTTACACAATGCGTTTAAGGCCATGACTGGTGGGCCTAGGGCATTTGGATTAGGGCTTAGAAAAGGGGAACATAGGTAGAGTTGTGTTTTGCCATAGTGGTTTTTACGGGCTGGTTCTTAGGGCAGCAGAGAAAGGGGAAGATGGCGTTGGCATCCAGTCTCAAAACTCTAAATTACAAATCATGATAGTTTTCTCCCCTACTCATCACCTCTGGAGATATATGGCTGAATTCAGAAAACTGTAGGTGAAAGTGTGTGCAATAGTTTGGGATGGGTCCGAAGACTCTCTTGTAGATCAGGAAGCATAAAATCATCTTTTCAGTTGGTGGGCTGTACAATTAAAAGTAGCTGTAAATCTATGAAGCAACCAGCAGGCATTCACCAATAGTATGGTCTAGCATTAGCTGTTAGCACAACAATCATATGGCACGTGGGTCAGAGCTTTTATAAAAGAATGTTGTTATTGGTTTATGCAAAGCAAGCAGTATGGTATTTACCACCCTGAGCACAGTTAGACTCCAAAAGTTTAAATGATGCCTGATCATAGTTCACTGAGCAAGTTGGATGTGGATAGGTGAAATAAGATGTGTGTAAAATTACTAGTTTAATACATTATAGATGCAGGAAAATGCATCTGCAAGAAGTATAGGCTTTGAAAAGTGGTGTCTACATTTTCAATTGAGAATTATGTGAAATCTTTTTCAGCTCCTGAAGTTTGTTCCAGAAAAGAGTGACACTGACTTGCTGGAGGAGCACAAACATGAGCTGGATCGTATGGCCAAAGCAGACCGATTCCTCTTCGAGATGAGCAGGTTTGTGTTTTCCCACCACATTCTTTGAAGTGGTCATCTTTCACAGGTTCAGCTGTCTGTTAATTTATGGCACTGAAAGCTTCTTGTAGGTTCCTAGTCTAGTACTGACATCTTTCTGAACTGTGTTGTTCATCTTTCTGAACTGTGTTATTCATTCATTATCCCTTTCATTACCTGATGTAATTGAAGCCTAGATGACTAAGGCCGCGTACACACAGGCGGATTGTCTGGCCAACTAAGTTCGTCAGACAATCCGACAGACAGTCCGTCCAACTTTTGAATGAACGGACTTGACCACACACGATGAACAGACAGTCCGCCGAAAGCTTGCGCGATGACGTGTACGGCACGTACGACGGGACTAGAAATTCGACGTCCAATACACTGCAATGCAACCTTCGGCGTGTAAATCCTTTCTGAGCATGCGCCATACTTAGTCCGTCCAACTTGCCTACACACGAGCGGACTGTCCGCTGAAACCAAGTTTGGACGGACAAAATTACGGAAATTCCGAAAGACTAAGTCCGTCAGACTGTCCGCTGAAAAAGTCCGCTGAAGCCCACACATGAGCGGATTGTCCGCTGAAACACGTTTCAGCGGACTAAGTTGGGCAGACAATCCGCCCGTGTGTACGCGGCCTAAGCCAAATTTAGCAGTATAAGCATGTGTCATTTAACGCGAGTATAACTTTGACTAATTTTCATACCTCATTTTCCAGAATTTGATCACCTGTTTCAGAATCAATAACTGGAACATGCCTACTAAAATGAAGACTGATCTGAGCATGTAAAGGAATCTTTAGGAGTCGATACACACTACATGCGGTGGGACTGTGTTGGGCATCTATTCCAGCGCAGTCCCAACGCAAGAGAAGGCAAAATGTCTGGTCTCCCTCACTTTGTTGCGGATGTGTGTGGGCGGTGTGTAATGTATGTAGTACTTTTTTTTAGCACAGTGTGAGTCAGTCCACTGTCTCACACCATGTGGCTAGCAATTGAACTCTATGCGATGTCTGTATTTTGTTTCAAAAGGTACAATCCCGTAGTTCTTATATTGATATAGTAACACAGACTTGGAAGTAGAAGAAATATGCAGATTAGGAGCCTGAGTCATGCAAGCCGTTGACTCAAAAAGCCGTGAAGCCATTGGTTCAAAATGGCAACCAAAGAACTAGTATTTTTAGAATGAAATGTTGGCATTAGTAACAGTCATACCACTTTGGCACAGGTTTCTGATAACATAGGAACTTGGAGATATCGCAAAAATACATTATCATAAAAAATGATGTGCGTATGTATAATATACTGTGTATAAATAGTTTACTGTTTGAGATCATTCCTTTGTGGAGTTCAGAAGTGATGAGCAAAAAAAATACATTTGATGTAACACAGGCTGACTCAGCTTGTCTCTGCATATTATTTTTCCAGCCCAGACGAGTCTAGGCTGCTCATCAATGCAGTATGTTTTACGACCTGTTTTAAAGAGTGAAACAAGATTCATAACAATGCAAGCTATTGACTTCTACAAATGTTCTATAGGTACAGTGTTCACTGTGGTTTACTAGGGTCAGGCTCTAGATGATTAAAGGGAAGTTGGGATGTATACAGCTGACCATTAAATTTTTTTTTTTTTTATTGTATTCCTGAATATTTTTATAATGGAGTTGGGTTGCGTGTGCATGGGGAGCAGTTGGTAGTGTACACACACTACCAACTGCTTCCCACGTATGTGTGTGTAGAAACCTTTAGTGACATGCCTGCTTGTCATACTTTGGAAAATGCAAACATGTGACCTAAGGTATCCACATTGACTAATCACATTTTCCCAGGATCGGTCAGCTAGAGCTGTCTGCAATGGGCTGCGGAAAATTGTAGGCAGCAGGGTTATCACCTGACCAGTCAACAATCATCTTTTGCTTTTAAAAGGTCTTTAATTTAAGGCTCCATGATAATTGAAAGAAAGGTCTCCAATATATAATACTGAAGGCTTTGCAGAGACCTAAGCTGGCCATACAGTATTTAAATTTTGGCCAGTTTAGCATGGACCAGCTGCAGGGCAGGGCAGGACTTAGGGAGGTGGGGGGGCCCCTGGGCTTGAGTCACTTTCGGGCCCTACCATCTATACATTGCCGTATTGGCATATAACACACACCCCAAGTTTAGGAGGGAATATTAAGGAAAAAACTTGCATTGAAATGCCCATCAATGCAGCTTTATCAATGTCCATCTGCAGCCTTGTCCAGTGTCATTGCAGCCTTACCAGTGTAGCCGTGTCCTTTGCAGCCTTGCCCCAGTGTCCTTTGCGGCCTTGCCGTTTAAAAATGGTGTCGCTGAGATACAGAGTCCTGTGTATCTCGTCGGCTCTCGGGTCCTCTCGCAGTCCCGAGTGGAGCCTAGAGTAGCCGAGTGTACTTGGCTCGGCTCACAGTCACACCCAGTCCCTGTGTTATGCCCATCATAGGGCGGGACTGGGCGTGACTATGAGTGGATCCGAGTACACTCGGCTATGTATCTCGATGGGGCCCCCTATTGGGCGGGGCCCATGGGCTTGAGCCCAGTCAAGCCCAATGGTAAGTCCGGTCCTGACCAGCTTAATTTGATCCATGCATGGGCGGGCTGGTTGTACACAAGTTGCTCTATCAAAATAGTCTGATTGTATTCTGACAGTGGGAAAAGCTCCCTGCTGTCAGAATACAATACCATAGCACAAGGGATTCCCCTATCCACCTTGAATGTGTGGATGGGGGAATCACATTTTTATTCGTTTAATCCAGTGGTTGAATAAAAAATCATTATATGGACTGCCTTACTGCCATGGTTGTATACAGTTGTGTTGCCTATCATTGTACATGTTATGTATTTTAAAAGCTCAATATTGTGCCTGGCTTCTTTTGATTTAATAGATATCAGTCATCCTAGCACAGCCTGTAAGATATCTACATCTACCGCTCGGTGTTCAGTCCTATGGGCAGAGCAGATGTAGCGGTTTCTTGAGTCAGGTTGCTGTATAAGGCTCAACTGAGAGCTCCCACTGTACCACGCCATGGGTTCTGAGAGCCTCCACATGCAATCCCCATGCCTAGGGAATTCTGGTGCTGATGTGCAGTGTTGTGGAAGTAGCATAATAACATTGTCTCCATTGAGCTCTTACAAGTAAAGGTATGCTCCTGGGCACTTGGTGATTTAGGAGATAACAGAAAATCACACACACATACAAGGCGACACATTAAAATAATCAAACTGAAGCCTAATCCAGATGGATGGAATTAAAGTGTAACTAAACCTCCTTTATATTTCCTGCAGTCCCATGCGGTTTGCACTTAGGAATACATCCTTTTTCTTCAGTGCTGTTCCCAGTGCAGCTTTGGAAAGTGTGAACCTTGTCTTTTCACAGCTGCAGGAGATTTTCATTTCATATAATTTCACATTTTGGAAGTTATTCGCTTTTCTTTTTAAACCCTTTGTCACAGAAGGTTTTCAGCCTTTTTTGTTCTTGTTGCAGGGCATTGTTTTACCAAGTGTAGATTTTTTTTTTTTTATTTTTTTTTTTTTTTAGGAAGTCACTTATGCCTAATGTTGCTCAATGCATTTAGGCAATAAAGTAAAAGGATAGTTATGTTTTTAAATTGCATACTGTAATAACTTTTAAATATATTCAGGTATATCAAGCAACCTTGCAAATATAATACTCTTGAGCCTGCTTTTTATTTCTGAGCTTTAAGAGCTGTCATCACACATCCAAGCCAGTATAAACAAGTAAATGCAGAAAAGGGCAGAGAAAAAGGATGCCGTCTGCGCCACATAACATGTCTGTTCCAGGAGTTGTACATGATGCTTTAAATGCTGCACCGCACTTGTGCAATCACCAAAGATCACAAACTGCCAGGTATAGGTGGTCTTCATACATTACACTTAAGTCCTAACAAGGCCAAGGTTATGCTGGTTGCGTGACCAACTTTTGTTTATGAATTGATATGCATTTTGTTTGAGAACCCCACTGGCCACGTAAGCTTATTTAAAAACAGATATTTCCCAGATCCAGCCATACTTATCAGCTGCTGTTTTTTATTTATTTTTTAGGATCAATCACTACCAAGAGCGTCTGCAATCTCTATATTTCAAAAAGAAGTTTGCAGAAAGAGTTGCAGAAGTCAAACCAAAGGTAGATGGTAAGTGGTGATTGTACTTTTAAACTGTGTAATATTTGTGTGTGTGTGTGTGTGTGTGTGTGTGTGTGTGTGTGTGTGTGTTTATATATATGTATGTATATGTGTGTGTAGAAAAGAAGGGCGAGGTGCACGTCGGTCGAGTAACAAGTGCAAGCAATCGAGTCCTCCCAAAGGCTTATGTTCTAGGAAACGACAAAAAGGGATTGCTGCACAAAAATGTTTTAATGAAAAATATAATCAAAACATCCAAAATCATAGGTCATCATCGTGTGTGTGTGTGTGTGTGTGTGTGTGTGTGTGTGTGTATGTGTATATATATAATATATTTGTGTGTATAGATATAGATAGAGATATAGAGATGGATATAGATATCTATAAAAATGTTTTTTCCCCAAAAAGTATTGGGATGCCTGACTTTATACGCACGTGAACTTTAATGGCGTCTTAGTCCGTAGAGTTCAATATTGAGTTGGCCCACCCTTTGAAGCTATAACAGCTTCAACTCTTCTGGGAAGGTTGTCCACAAGGTTTAGGAGTGTGTCTATAGGAATGTTTGACCATTCTTGCAGAAGTGCATTTGTGAGATCAGGCACTGATGTGGATGAGAAGATCTGGCTCACAGTCTCCACTCTAATTCATCCCAAAGATGTTCTATGAGGTTGAGGTCAGGACTCTTTGCAGGCCAGTCCTTGCTTTGTGTACTGGTGTGCAGTCATGTTGGAACAGGAAGGGGTCATCCCCAAACTCTTTCCACAAAGTTGTGAGCATGAAATTGTCCAAAATGTCTTGGTATGCTGATGCCTTAAGAGTTCCCTTCACTGGAACTAAGAGACCAAGCCCAACCCCTGAAAAACAACCTTGCATCGTAACCCCCCCCCGCCAATCTTTACTTTTGGCACAATGCAGTCAGTCAAGTACCGTTCTCCTGGCAACTGCGAAACCCAGACACATCAATGGTATTGCCAGACAGAGAAGTATGATTTGTAACTCCAGAGTCCAGTGGCCGCGTGCTTTTCATGACTGCATCCGACGCTTTGCATTGCACTTGGTGATGTAAGGCTTGGATGCAGCAGCTCAGCCATGGAAACCCAAACCATGAAGCTCTCTACACACTATTGTGCTAATCTGAAGGCCCCAAAAAGTTTGGAGGTCTGTAGCTATTGACTCTGCAGACAGTTGGTGACTTCTGCTCACTGTGAGCTTTAAAATGCGCTAACCCCGCACTTGTCATTTTACGTGGCCTAAAACTTTGTGGCTGGGTTGCTGTTGTTCCCAGTTGCTTCCACTTTGTTATAATACCACTAACCGTTGACGGTGGAATATTTAGTAGCAAGGAAATTTCACAGATGGACTTATTGCACAGATGGCAACCTATCGTGGTACCACGCTTGACTCCACTGAGAGCGACCCGTTCTTTCACAAGTGTTTGTAGAAACGGTCTGCATGCCTAGGTGCTTGATTTTATACACCTGTGGCCATGGGGGTGATTGGAACACCTGAGTCCAATGGTGTTCCAATAATTTTGGTAATATAGTGTATATAAATCATCAATCAAATAAGAACACAGTGCTATAAAAATATAGTGTATATAAAGTAGTATTTTGTCAGGTTTATTTGAATGTTATTTGGTAATTTTTGTCTTTTTTTTCCCCCCTCATCTTATTTGCTCATTATATCCCGTTCTGTCTTTGTACAGCAATTCGTTCAGCTTCCAATCAAGTGCTGCAGAGTAAAAGCTTAAAGCAGCTGTTGGAAGTGGTCCTTGCTTTTGGAAACTACATGAACAAAGGACAGCGAGGAAATGCCTATGGGTTTAAAATTTCAAGCTTAAACAAGATTGCCGATACCAAATCCAGTATAGACAAGTAAGCTGAACAAGTTACTGTTTTAATTTAGTTCTTGAACTTTGTCCTGTGGCTACAGGTTTGCTGACACTGCTTTCTATACCCAGTCGTGTGAAATCCATCACTGCTAAAATAACAGATCAACTAAGGTGGTCAGATGAAAGGTTATGCAAAGCCTATAAGCTTTCCATTTGCTGGGATGGTAGGGGGGATCTGTTTGACCTGAAGCCAGCCTAGAAATAGATGGGGCAGCCATGATCTTCTAGGTCAGTGATGGCGAACATTGGCACCCCAGATGTTTTGGAACTACATTTCCCATGATGCTCAACTATACTGCAGAGTGCATGAGCATCATGGAAAATGTAGTTCCAAAACATCTGGGGTGCCAAGGTTTGCCATCACTGTTCTAGGTTGTCTTCAGATCAGATTGGCATGCTCCCTCTTTGAAAGTTGCAAGTATTTTCAGTATGAGTCCGTTAGAGCAGTGGTCATCAACCCTGTCCTCAGGAGCCACTAACAGGCCAGGTTTTATGTATTACCTTGGGGGAGATGCAGACTAGAATACTGCAATCACTGAGCAGTAATGATATCACATGTGATGTATTTCAGTTATCTTGCAAACCTGGCCTGTTAGTGGGCGCTGAGGACAGGGTTGATGACCACTGGGTTAGAGAATGGTAGGAGTGAGAATTTGTTAGCTGAGCAGCTCTGATCCAGCAAAAAAAAATAAAGGGTACTTTTCTCAATTTTATCTGCTTTCTTTTAACTTGATGCAAAAGAGGTAACATCATATATTGAGTGTGTTTAGTGATTTCATTGGTTTCTCGTTTTGAAGCAACACCCTTCTTTTCATTTATACCAGAACTACCGCGGTGTCTTGATCAAGATGTTACCGATTTATCTTTTGTAAAGATACCATGACTGCGTAGATGTTTTATCTTAGTAATGATACACTAACCATGGTCCACTCCTATTCATATTAAGTCATCTCTTTGTAGATCTTTAAAGGGTTAGTTCACCTTTTCCGAAAAAATGAAGAGGTGAACGAACACTGTACACCCTGCTTCCCGATCCCCACTGTCCTTTCCTCCCTAGGTGATGAGATGTCACTGAACATGTAACCAATGCAATGGTCCGGGGATTTGAAATCCCAGAGAGATATGCCTGGATGAGACTCTTTAGGCATTCCATATATTTATACATAGAACTGCATACAACATAGTTTATTTGGCACACATTCTTAAGAATAAGAACCATTTAAAACAATACATTGGGCTGCCAATAGAGCTATGTGATTAATATTATTATACAGGATTTATATAGAGCCAACAGCTTGCGCAGCACTTTACAACATGAGGGCAGTCATTATAGTTACAATACAATTCAATACAGGAGGAATCCGAGGGCTCGGCTTGTTAGAGCTCACAATCTAGGATGAATACATAGTGGGTAAAGTTCCCTGCCAACCCAATGCATTTTGAAATTGCTTTCTTCCTCCGGATGAAACGAGAATTTGTAGACACTAAAAAACATATAGAAATGAAATAAACAATCGATGTTCATACTATCCATAAATACAAGTAGGTGTCACAGTAGACTTACTAAGGGCAAATCATCACTAAATCCAGCGGAAAAATGAATGTTAAAAGGCCGCAAAGCAAACCAATCCCTCTTCTTTCCACAGCACTTCTGGGACGGATCAGATCAATGTTTTGTGCTGGCACTGACAAATCAGAAGCACTCTGATCCATCCTGGAAGTTCTACAGAAAGAAAAGGAAGAGTGGGATTTCTGATAGCTGGACCAGCTGTGGGGGCACTGACAGCTCATCACCCACGGAGGTAAGTACAGTGGGGACCAGGAGGTAGGGAAGGGCGTACAGTGTTCACCTCTCTGAAAATGAGAATTTAAACTTTAAAGCCGAACTTCAGGGAGCTTAAAAGTCACAAATTATTGCAGCTCTGTATTCACCAATAGTTCATTCGATTTATTTATTTTTAAAATAGTAATCTGACCTGGTATTAGCCTCCTGCAGTCCACTGTAAAGCAGAGCTCAGGCGCTAAAAACGCAGCTCAACCATGTACTGTTAATGCCCCCCAACTGGACAACTAAACTTGGCCTAAGTGTTACTTAACAACAAATAATCAGATCTCCTACCCTGCCAGACAGCTTTGTAGAAGGGCTGTGTATATATAAGGAATGAATGGACAAACACTCCGATTTATTGATTTAATCTGTGTATTTAGCTGTTTGCCTGGAGTTCGGGTTTATTAGACTTCATTTTTTATTATGTTTGATGAAGCAAGGTAATGTGTTTACATATAAGATATAACCATGTATCCACCCACTCACTGTAGGCTTATCACCCTCTAACAATGGCTTAATATTGAGCTCTAGGACTAATGTAGCCTTCACCATATTACTCTTCCTTTTACCACTGCCCCCTACAGGAAAAAACTGGTCAGTGCTTGCGCAACACAGGAAATACTTTAATGGTTCTGTTAAAAGCCTCCGATATAAAACCCAGAGCAATTATCAAGTTCCTAGCAGTGGTTTATGCCTTTTCCTACATTCGACCTCTCACAGGGGGGGGTTTTCTGTAGAATCCCACGTGTGAAAGCTGCTAATTTCCCATCAGAGCTGTGGTTTGTTTCATGCTTCCAACATTAAAAAAATGAAAAATGCTCCTGTGGGGACTATATGAGGTAATGTAAGGGATGGTGCTGATGACATTCAGCTGTTTAAATTCTACAGCGAATATGATGCACTTGTTGGACAGAAGCCAACTTTGTCCGATGTTTGCATGTGCTGCAGCATTGGAGTATATGAGTGGAAAATACAATACGTGCAATCCACGTCTCCTGCTGAAATCTTCTCTGCTGTACTGACGCAGATCGCTCTACCTGGGTGGTGGACATGGTCTATAATGATGGATGTGTTTTACATTATTTCCTGCTCCTATGTTAATGTTGTTTATGACTTCCCTTCATTCCTGGGGTGCTGTGATCTTTTTTTTCTTTTTAAAGGAAACCTGAATCGAAAAAATGAAGAATAGCTGTTTTTTTCAGTTCTTTTGCAAATGCTTGTTGCTTGCTGCATACTATTATGTGTGCATAGCAGCATGGCAATTAGCATTGCTTTCTTTGTATTTATATATTGTCCTATATATCACTCTATCCAGTTAACCTTTATTTTATTAGATTGATGTTTATGAAGATGAAAATTTAGCTTAGGCTGGGGTTACACTTGCAATCTTGCTGCTGGCAATAACTCTTACCAGAGCTTTAGAAGGCACATACAGGCAATGGAACGCTTCCCTCCTTGTATGTGTCACTTTGGCGCTAACTGGATGAGCGAGGTGCTGCTGTCACCAGCTACCTAAATACGCTAATCTTACAGGACACAGGCTGAGTATTCATAGACCCAGGGTTATAGGCTTGTATTGATAAGGCCTCTTGCACACACAAGCTTGAAAAAGATCAGCTTTACTGAGCTAAAATGTAGCCCATTATTTACAATGTGCCTGTGCACACAGGAGCGTAAACAAGCACCGAGTATTCCTCAGTAATTTAAAAAAAAAAAAAAAGGAAAAAAAATCTATATTCTCGGTCAGTATTTTGTGCCGGTGCATGCAAATACGCACATAAATACATTTTCTCTAGGAAGGTATTGTGTGCGTGTAAATAAGCGCATAAATATGTACAAATTTGTGCAAAACAAACACCTAAAATTACGTCCAAAAAAGACGCTCAAGCATGTACCATGTGCAAGAGGCCTAACTAGGTGATTTATTACAGGTACTTTTATAAAGCGCCAACAATTTACACATCACTTTACATATACATTTTACATTCACATTGGTCCCTGCCCTCAAGGAGCACATGATCTAAGGGCCTTAAAACCGGCCACAGATGGGTAGAGTCTCGGTCGGTTCAGCCATGATTGAATCATCTATGGGCAGTCAGGTTGTCCTGAAATCAATCCATCGATCGACTTCAGTACAACCAATCTGTCAGATTGTTTGCATGTGATCACTGCCAGCGACTTTAGCCTCTAGCAGTGATCATTGTGTTCTGCCAGTAGAAAAGGCTTCCTGCTGGCAGAACACAGTAGCGCTGTGGAACGGATTCCCCCATCAACACAGTCAGTGTTGAATCCAGCAATTTTCTTTCCTGCAACCAGTCATGGCTTGCTTCACTCACATTCATACACACACACATACTTGGGCTAATTGAGACAGGAGCTAATGAACCTACCAGCATGTTTTTAGAGAGTGTAAGGAAACCCACGCAGGCATAGGAAGAACATGCAAACTAGAGTAAGGAAAGAGATGGTCAGCACTCAGGATGACATCCAAAATGGTATTTCTTTGAGTACATGTACAAAGATGTAAAACATACTATGCGTTTTGGAACTTAGTCATGTCTATACACCTGTTTTCCTAGAACGTGCATACTCCTGTTAGGTAGTGCTATGGTTGGGATTTGAACCAATGACCCTAGTGCTGTCAAGCATTAGTTTACTGAAAGGAGTTGTTTGCATTAAGATAAAAAGCCTTCCATGTGCAGCACCCCCCTCCCCCCCCCCCAAACTTACCTGAGCTCCATCTCTGTCCAGAAATTTCCACTAGTGCCTCGGTCATCTGAGACTCTCCCTCTTGATTGTCTGATGCACAACACTGGCGCCATTGGCTCCCGCTGCTGTCAGTCAATCAATCAGGAGAGAGAGGGGGCCAGACCGTAGCCTTGGGGCTGAATGGACACAGAGTTGTGACTCGGCTCGGGTGCCCCCATAGCAAGCTGCTTGCTGTGGCGGGCACTCAACAGGAGGTAGGGGCCAGGAGCACAGAAGAGGGACCCAAGAAGAGGAGGATCCAGGCTACCCTGTGCAAATCTACTGCACAGAGGCGGTAAGTATAACTTTTTTTTTTTTTTTTTTTATCGAAAAAAAAAAAAAAAAAGACTTTACAATCACTTGAAGTGATTTGATATTGGCAAGCTTTTGGGGACATGCTGTTGGGAATCTCTCCATAACGCTGGCCCCCTTCGTGAGTTCTTAGTTTTTTGGCTAGATAGTGGACCTTTTCGGAGGTGATGGACCTCTTCTACTCAGACAACTGTTCCCAACAGGCCAGAACTAATGTCTCAGGGCCCTCTATTCCATCTTGTTTGTCAGTCACTGGCTTGGTTCCTGGCTTCTGGAATGGATCCATAATGTTATATGCTTCTTCTTACAGGAACATCACCCTATTGCACTATCTTATAACTGTGGTAGAAAAGAAGTATCCCAAAGTTGTCAGCCTGCATGAAGAGCTCCAAAGTATCTCTGAGGCTGCAAAAGTCCAGTAAGTAGCAGCAAACATAATTTGTGTCTGTATATATAGGATGTGGCAGGTTAGAATTTTTTTTTTTTCAAATTTTTACTCTATGGTGTACAAAGCTCTTCTACACTGCAGAAAATGTTTTTCCACGTTTTTAAAAATACATTTTTATTTTTTGTCCGGTAAATGTAAATTTCATTCTCTTTTTTTGTGGTCCTCAGATGGGGATTGCTAGTGTGGTACTTTGTATTAACACGGCAGGACACTTGCTAAAACCTAAAACCTCATACATATTAACAGGATCTCAGATTACACACACAGCTGAAGTGCAGAGCTAGCCCCCGTTCACACTGAATGTGACTTTAAAAACGTGCTACGTCACATCACTTGATGTAGCACGATTTTGAAGCCACAGGTCAGTGCGATTTGCCAGATGACATGCACAGATGTCTATGCAAGTCGCACCTGAAATTGCAAAAATTTGTGCAGGAACCTGTTTTTCAAAGCGGTGCCTCACCGCAAAGTCCATTTGATCAGTTCTGTTGCAGACAATAGGGTGCGACTCAGGGGCGTACCTAGAGCATTTGGCACCTGGGGCGGATCCTATATCTGGCACCCCCCACCTCAAAATGTAAAAACACCCCACTGTGCCCCCTGCATACCTCTGCATCCTTCAATATCTTTTTGTCACTACTGTGTACCCCTCTCCACAACTGCACCTCTGGACCCCTTTACATTACACAGCACCCTGCACCTCTGGACCCCTTTACATTACACAGCACCCTGCACCTCTGGACCCCTTTACATTACACAGCACCCTGCACCTCTGGACCCCTTTACATTACACAGCACCCTGCACCTCTGGACCCCTTTTCTTTACACAGGACCTTGCACCTAAGGACCTCTTTACATTACACAGCATCCTGCACCTCTGGACCCCTTTACATTACACAGCCCTTGTACCTCTGGACCCCTTTACATTACACAGCTCCCTGCACCTCTGGACCCCTTTACATCACACAGCCCTTGTACCTCTGGAGTAGTGCAGGACCCCCTATAGTGCAGACCCCCTATAGTGCAGACCCCCCCCCACCCACAGTGCAAACCCCCCTACAGTAAAGAACCCCCCTACAGTGCCAAATCTTCCCCTACTGTACAGACCCCTCCCCCTATAATGCAGACCCCCCTACAGTACAGACCCCCCTACAGTACAGGACCCCCCCCCACAGTGCACAGACCCCCCCACAGTGCACAGACCCCCCCACAGTGCACAGACCCCCCCCCCCCCCCCACAGTGCACAGACCCCCCTAACAATACAGCCCCTCACAGGCCCATAATGTACCTGAACACACATGAAGAGCCCAAGGCAGTGACATTGCAGGGGGGAGGTGCGAACAGCACCCGAGTGAAGTGACACCTGGCGGCTCAGTGATCCGGGACCCAGCACAATAATCCCCTTCTCTCTGTGGTCGCGTCGCGCCGTTCTGATCAGTCTCAGCAGCGGCTGTCACTCACAGCCGAGCACAGTGAAGCTGCCTCCCCCTCCCCCTTTACGTCTACACAGTGCTGTGCATGCAGGAGGAAGGGGAGGCGGCTTCACTGTGAGTGACAGCCGCTGCCGAGACTGATCAGAACGGCGATACTTGACCACAGAGAGAAGGGGATTGTTGCGCCGGCTCCCAGATCACTAAGCTGACAGGTGTCACTCCACTCGGGTGCTGCTCGCACCTCCCCCCTGCAATGCCGCCCACTGCCAGTGCCTCGGGCTCTCTCTGTGTGGGCTGCGAACCCGAGGCACGGCGCTGTCTCCTCTTCAGTTGCGGAGGGGGAGGGTGCTGGCCTGACACCCCCTCCCAACGTGTGGCACCCGGGGCCGCCCGCCCCCCACTTAGTCTGCCACTGGTGCGACTTGTCATGCAATTTGGAACTGTCAGATCACATAAACCGTCTCACCGATGTGAACGAAAGCTTACATCTTGTATTGAATGTTTATTTGTAAATTAAGGACGTTCTAAAAATAACAGAAGTGCTAAAAGAAAAAGTTTATAAACCTTTAAATTGAAAAAAAAAAAAATACAGGTAACAGAAAACTACTATAGTTACTGTTTAAAATTGTATTAGATAATGTTTTTCCCTATGTAACTTTTTTTCTTTTTTCCTCAATATAGTATGTCTGAGCTGGAGAAAGAGGTCGGTAACTTGAGGAATGGCTTGAAAGCAGTAGAAGCTGTAAGTATTTACAACTTGTTTCAATCTTTGAAAGTACATCAACCACATGGGGTTGTCGCTGCTAGTGACCTTAATTTGGAATTTAAAAACACATTTCCATAACTTTATGCTTAAATCATAAAATCCAAAGCATGTATAGAACAATAATGCAATTACAATTTCCAGAGAATCACTTTCCAGTAGATGCATAGTTGACAATTACATCACCGTAAGATAGGAGGACAAGTAAGGGGAGCTGTGGTGGTGTTGATGTGTGTAACACCTAGTTTGCATTTGAAGCCCCAAGACAAAATTTAAAGTCACAATGTTCTGTCCTTCCATGTTGCAGTGCTGCTCTTGTCAACGAGGCACCTGCTGGAAAGTGGCTTTTAACTTACACTACAGGTACAATATGTAATTTAAAGCCTATTATACCACAACCAATGGGAAAAAGTCCAAACAAAAAGTCTTTATAATGGAAGAGATATCTCTTTAAGAGGGTGCCAGTCAGCCGTGCGATCCACCTTCACCAAACCAGAAACCCGTGAGTCAACAGTGGGAATGCACGCTTCCCAGAAAGCGGTATGTAAACGCTCATTGAATTTGTCACCCGAACTGCACCAATCCTGACTCCTATTGCGGAAACACTTTCGAATGGACCATGGAGATTTCCACATAAGCAGGCAATGGTTTAGATGGTAACTCGGAAAAACACAAAGAGAGAATCCCATAGCGTAAACCAGGCAGAATATTTTTATTTAAATAAAATATACTCACAAACATAGCAGTAAAAAAGCATGAAATGCAGGCCGGCATGCGAACGCCCGTTCAGAAGGTCAACGTAATTGCGTCAGCACATCTGGAACACCCGACACGCGTTTCGTCATGCGGTGACGTCGTCTGGGGTATGGGCGACGCGCTGATGCATCACGTTTAAATAGGGACAGTAATAAAACCAAGCCTTGTGAATAATGAAAACTGGAAGTGTAACAGCACTAACCAAGCCTCTTTCTGAGTTAGAGGAAACAGGAAGTAGTCATCATTAGCAACCAAGCCTCTTTCTGATTTAGAGAAAACAGGAAGTGGTCATAATAACCACAACTAAACACAGTTGCCATATTGAAAGGGTACAGCTAATGGCAAAAATAATAGAAATCATAAAAAAATCTTTGTATTAGCATCCAAACCTATTAAATAAACATATATATATAAAAAAAAGAAATAATAAAATTAAAATTAAAAATGAAGGTAGAAATAGGAATGAAAATAAAAATAAAATATAAGAGAGCTCTTCCATTATAAAGACTTTTTGTTTGGACTTTTTCCCATTGGTTGTGGTTCACTGGTTCACCTTTTTTATGGATATAATTTTTTATTAATTTGTCACTGGGTTTTTATCTTATTTAATTATAATTAATAATCACTGTATTTATTTATAATTGTTTATTGATTACAATTAATTTAAACTAATTTACTTATAGTCAATAATTTATTTATAATTATTCACTTTTTGAATATAATCAACTGTTATCACTATATTAATTTAATCATATTTAATTTTTGAGTATTTATCACTTAATCTTGATTGTATATGAATTGTTCTAGCTGATTTCACTTAATCTATTGGAATTATCTGATTAATTTGAATTTCTTTGCACAAACAGTAATAGCCTCAGTGGGGGTAGGTAGCGCAGCTAATTTTGTTCTTTATATGCATTGTATTTTGGATGTGTATCACATCCTGGTAGCTGCAGCTGTAACTGGGTTTTTGTTTTTTAATCTTTTAGATTAGGAACGCAGTCATTTTTTTCTCTTATTTGTACATAGCCTTATAATATTATGCACGTTTGTTGGTTGACTTTATCTTAAATGTAGCTCTGCTTTAAGAAGCCTTTGCAGAGGCTTTAAGCTGGAATACTACCAAGATGTAGTAAAATAAAGTGGCCCATTCCTTTCTTATTTGCTTTCTCCAGCCATATAAAGCAGAAAAATATATTACTGATTGGGCCGCAGTGCAAAATTTCACCTGCAGGTGGTGCTGTTTAAACGCCCTAGACTAGGGGTAGGCAACCTTTTAAGAGGTGGAGATCTACGTGAACAAAATGGAGGAGAGCACAGAGCAACCGGCTTTACAACACAGAACCCCCACCCCACCCAGTTCAGACCCTCTTCCCAGTTCAGGTGCCTCAATCCAGAAAACCCCCTCACCCCTTCATTGCCCACTTCCCAGGGCACAGAACTGCAAGAACAGAAGACACCAAGCTCAGGATCAGAAGTCTGGGGTAGGGGAATAAACTCACTTTCTCTGAAGCAGCAGCACAGCTGGTGTGGGATCCCTTTTTTTTGTATTTACTCAGTGCTAAAGAAACTTTGGTTGCCGCATCAGCCCCAGTGAGACCACACCAACTTCTTTAGTAAGAGCGGTAGCTCAATGCCAGAGAACGTCTCTCCACTGCTTCGCCCGGCTCTCTCCTCCCCCGCACTGCCTGTCCGGCTCTCTCCTCCCCCGCACTGCCTGTCCGGCTCTCTCCTCCCCCGCACTGCCTGTCCGGCTCTCTCCTCCCCCGCACTGCCTGTCCGGCTCTCTCCTCCCTTATGTAGCCTTGCATTGCTCATTTCCTTGGATAATGCTCATTACCTGGTTATCTCTGTCTCCAGTAAGTTCAGAGTCAATGGGCCAATAATGGCATGAAATGATGCTGCGCTCTGTAAAGTTAGCAATTTGGGAAAGTCAGAGTGAAATCAAGGCTCCTAAACTCTATACTTGTTACAGATCAGTGACTTAGAATTTACTGAAGCCATTGGATCATCATGACAATCCAGGGATTCGGCTTTTTCAGACAGTGGTCGGCATTGACAGTCCTCCCTGTCTCTTCACTACAGGTTTCCTTTAAAGCAGAACTAAACTTTGCTCTCCTAAACAGCTAAGGAAACTGATATCTTGGCCTTTGATCTGCAGATGCCACGGTGATGCACATATGATCAGTTATGACACCAGCCATTTGATGGCTTGACAGTTTGGTTGAGAACATAAGCCACCGTGACAGTTATAAGTTACTGCATGCCTTGAATGTAACGTTTCTCGGAAATGGTTAAATTGAGTAGTTTATTCCATTTTAAATAAAAAGAAATCTGCAAGAGAATGATCGGTGTGATTTGTTTCCCTTGCCTAGGAGCTGGAATATCAGAAGACTCAGACCTCTGTGCCTGGGGACAAGTTTGTCTCAGTTGTCAGTCAGTTTATTACTGTCGCTGGCTTCAGCTTTTCAGACGTTGAGGATCTGCTGGCAGAATCCAAGGAGCTGGTGAGTACACATCTGTGAACATCGCCTATTGCTCTCTACTATTTGCGAGTTGTTCTGAAGTCAAACCAATCTCAGCTGGGAGCTTTACGGTCTCCCCTGTATGGGGATCACACAGCAAAAACTACAACAAGAATGTAACAAGATTTCTCACTGCAAGCACATTGATGTACGCTGTTCACATGTTGTGAGCACATTATCCCAGTTCCTGGAACTTTACAGGGGGCTTGTTCTTTGTATGGTGGAGAAAATAATGAAGATTAATGTGTTGCACTGAAATGCAATTCATTTAAATTCGACTTGCAGGCACACTACTCAATCCAAAGTTAAATTCATATATAGTTTTATTTATATATATATTTATATACCTGTCAGGATTTTTTAACTTCTATCCATCAAGTCTTGAGATTTAGAGCTCATTCACGCGTATGGTTTGGGGGGGGGGGGGTAAAACCCTGTGGTTATGATGCAGTTTACGGTTCTTCAACTGCTAGCCCCTTTAGCTGCAGAAGCTGGGGTTGTGCACATGCCGTAGTGCTTTGCGGACACAACAGGAATTATACCCCCATAGCCTTCAAGGGAATAGGACTTGTCTCCAAAGTTCCTCACAGCCATGCGTAATGCATGTGGTTGCTGCACGCTAGTGTGGGATTCAAGGGGGTTAAAGCAGGTGGTGAGGAGGTTATACAAATTCTCCTCACCATCTGTCAAAATGCTCTTTGGATAGCCATCTTAACGTGGATCACTCTTCATAGAGCAAAGCATGTGTGAATGAGCCCTTACACAACACGGGCTGGTGACCTATCAACCTGCAGCTAAGAAATCCAGTTTAGTTATTTTCCTGCCCTCTGCTTGTGATTGGATGGTAAAGGATTAGCAGTAGTTTAATTGAATCGGCAGACTCAATTCCT
Organism: Lithobates pipiens; assembly: GCF_037356315.1. NCBI lineage: Eukaryota > Metazoa > Chordata > Amphibia > Anura > Ranidae > Lithobates > Lithobates pipiens. The sequence continues at coordinate 70,229,663 of NW_027507791.1, read as the reverse complement.
CGTTCCTCCTATCAGCATGGTTGTAGTCGGTATATTTGCATACAGCACACCTGATTGGCTTCTACTGCTGCCTTCCCCAGTATGAGTGCAGCTGTACAGGGGATTAAAAATATGAAAATTTAAATTCAAACTCGGCTACCTGTGCTTTTTGGATTTAGAAAATACATTATTGCAAACACAGCATTTCAGGGCAGGAATTCACCTTCCCATTTCCCTTACCAGAGATTTTGCACACATTGCTGGATTGGATGTTTGTTAGCACCAAAATTTAAATAAATTATATATATATATATATATATATATATATATATATATATATATATATATATATATAAAATCTCTATATATACTAGAGGTCGACCGATATATCGGCCGATATTTGCCGTTTTTAAAATAATCGGCATCGGCCGATTGTGCTGATAAAAAGCCGATTTATAACTACAGCGGGACTTTGAAATGACTTCTGTAAGAAGTCAGTGTGAGTTGCCTGAGTCGTCATAGCAACACTTTCCTCCTCTCTGGGCAGACTGCCAAGAAAAGAACTAAATGATACAATGTTTACACTTCAATGAATGAAGTCATCTCTGTGTGTAGAAGTTCTCAGTTTAACCATTTAAAGACTAAATCTTTTCTGACACTTGTTGCTTACAAGTAAAAATCCTGTATTTTCTGCCAGAAAATCACTTAGACCCCCCCAAAAATTATATATATTTTTTTAGCAGAGATCCTAGGGAATAAAATAGCGGTTGTTGCAATATTTTATGTCACACGGCATTTGCACAGAGGTCTTTCAAATGCATTTTTTTGGGAAAAAAATACACTATTTAAAAATAAAATAAAAACAGTAAAGTTAGCCCATTTTTTTTTTTTTTTTCGTCCAAAAGTTTTGACTACCTGTTTTTATTTAATGCATAGGTTTTTTTTTTTTTTTATCTAAATCATACATACAAGTAAACTGATTGGAGGTTTGTTTTGTTTAATAAATGTTTAAATGTAAGAAATTTTCTGTATCACTTATGAAGGCTGCTTTCACACTGGAGCGGGCAGACGTTGATGGTAAAACGCTGCAAGTTTTAGCGGCTCTTTACCATCATTTTAGCGGTGCTATTTGGCTGCTAGTGGGGCACATATAACCCAGCTAGCGGCCAAGGAAGAGGTTAAATGCGCCCATGAAGCACTGCTGCCAAATCGCATTGCATGCGCTTCGGCAGTGGTGCCCATTCATATCAATGGGCAGGAGTGGTGGAGGAGCGGTATACACCACTCCAAACGTGCTGCTTGCAGGACTTTTTTTTTTAAGATCCTGCCATCGCATCGCCTCAGTGTGAAGGCACTCGGTCTTTCACACAGACTGCAGGGGAGCCATTTTGCAGGCACTTTACAGGCGCTATTTTTAGCCCAAAAGCGCCTGAAAAACGCCCCAATGGGAAAGGTGTGTTAGATCAAGGGGGATTAAAAAAAAAAAAAAAAAAGGAAAAAAATAAATAAAATAAAATCGGCCTAACATATCGGCCCAAAAAAATCGGCATCATATATCGGCTATCGGCCGCCATGATTTCTAAATATCGGCATCGGCCAGAGAAAAACCCATATCGGTCGACCTCTAATATATACAGTAGATAGATGGATATATATATATATAATGTATATATATATATATATATATCCATGTGTGTGTGTGTATATGTATGTGTATGTATATATACACACACACACACACGCACGTGTGTGTGTGTGTGTGTGTGTGTGTGTGTGTGTATATATATATATATATATATATATATATATATATACACACACACTTCTGCTCTTCTTGGGGTAGTGGAAATATGTAGGAACCAGACAGAAATGACAGTAATTGTATATCTTCCCCACTCAAAACAAAAAAGAACCTCTGGCTTTAAACATGGACGTCTTTCTCTATGAACACAGATGCCACTGATTCTTACTTGTTTCTCTGGGATCAGGAGTTTCACCGCAGGAGAAAATCAATATTGTAACTCATTCAGATCAATACTGCTGATAATCTGAATGAACAGTTTGGGCTACTGCATCAAGGTAAAGAGTGGGAGGAAAGAGGAAGGGGGTCCAGGACAGATGTTTTGGGTCCTTCTGTATTGTTCCACTTGGTTGGTTATCTCCCAAGAACAAAGAAGCCAATGTGCCTAAAAACAGCCGGCACCAAACTTTTCCAGGCCTTTTCCTTTTCCTTTTCATGCCTGTGGAAAGCTCAGTGTTTCTGCTTTCTTAAAGATGAAGTACACCTAGTGAAACAAAAAATACAATTCAACCACATTAGCAGGAAAAAAAGGTGCACTTATTATTTTTTATCTCTGCATATGAGCCTGCAAAGCATTGCAACCACAATGTGTGGATAGCGGGTTCAGTTCACGGCTTCCTGCAGACTTTTCTTCAAGCTCCATGCCCGTACCAAGGTACGTATTTTCAGTTACTGAGCTGGAGGAGTGTCAATGGACTGCGAGTGTAGTGATCACTGCATTTTTTTTTCCATGGATAACTACATTTCAGCTATTTGTCCCTCACAAGACAAGTAATGAGAAAGGCAACATTGTAGAGTTGTCACCAGAACAAGAGGTGAAGATAAATCTTCCAGGGGGGAACACTTCACTTTAGAAGATTTCTCCCACTTCATTTTGAGTCGACAGGAAGTGAAAAGCATTTTTTACAACAGGGCACAAGCAGCAAAAAATATGATTTTAACCCTCTGCCAACACTATCACTAATCTAAAACCAAAAAAGAAAAGCTTTTGCCATACATACATTTTAAACCGTTGGCTGTGAGTGATTTAAAGCAGAACTCTAGCCTTTTGTGCCCCTCCTCTCTCCTCCACATTCATTGGAGAAAAAAAATCCCTTTGCATACCTTTTTTTTTTTTCTGAGCTCTGCTAGCTGGTCCATGTTATGTTGCAGCAGCTTCCACTATTTCCTCTGCTGGGGGACAGGCATTTTCTGACACAACATAAAGTGAGAGTGCTGCTAATTCATGGATTACTGCAATCCCATGATGAAGCGCCCCCTGGGGGAGGTGTCTATAGGACAGGTAAGGTTTACAGGAAGAGGGCAGAATGAGACTAAGGTCTTCTGCACAGAAGACTACCAGGGCTGGACCCAGCAGAAAGTAAAGAACAGAGCTGGAATGTAGAAAGGGTAAGCAGAGATTGGCATATAAGTAACAAACTGCGAGGACAGCGATGGAAACATAGGGGACAAGATTGGTTTCATTTCATGGCACCGAGAATGGTCCGATGTCCTCTGGAGGATTCTAACCAATGATAACATTGCTGCCAAATATCACCCCTATTTTGTCCCTTTCCGAATGTGAAAATGAGAACTAGATACACCTGGAAGGTATGATGGACAGGTGCTTCTCAGAATAATAGGAATTGGCGTAAATGATGATGTCAATGAAGCTTCTGCAATAATGTGCTTTAGCTGCAGTGAAGTCATTGCAGCCTCAGGGCCTATGGGAGGGACAGGACACCTGGGGATGGTTGAAGCAGCATTCCAAAAAAAAGGTTTAGGTGGGTGTTGAGGAAAGCATCAAAACCTCTGAGATGAAGAATATTACTAAGCACATTCTCTGCTAGAGCAGACATGTGAAAAAGTAGCTGTCCCAGTAGATTATTTCATACTTTTTAAATAACCCCATCTAACAGTAACAAGGAATTTATTATGCTAAAAAAAAAATAATAATAAAAAATATTTAAAGTTTATCATCAAGATAAAATAAAGATCAACATGGTTCTCAAGACTGTATAACACATGTTCAATGATACTCTGCATTTATTTTCTTTATCCATATATTACCCGTTGATCCTGCCAGTTCCTTTAAGTTCACTACATTTCCTGCAGAGAGCTGAGAACATTTTCTGTCCATTGCTGAAATGACCGTGCTACAGGGCCTGGTTCTGCCCCGTAAGATGAGCTCCTTTTAGCCTTGCTATAGATCAGCAGTCTCTAAACTAGTGTCCTTCAGACTTGAGAGGGGTTGGACTGTGGCCATTAGGAGTAGAAAATGTCCCAACGTCAGTGGGGAAAATCAATGCCCTATGATTGGTGTCAGTGCAAGGAATTCCACCCCATCGTTGGTGTCACTAGGCAGAATGGTGCCCCATTGTTTTGTCACTGGGAGGAATGGTACCTCATCATTGGGTGGAATGGTGCCCCATAGCGATTGTCACTGGGTGGAATGGTGCCCCACCGTTTGTGTCGCTGGGAGAAATGGTGCCCAATTGTTGGTATCACTGGGAGGAATGGTGCCCCATCTGTGTTATTTGGAGATGGTCTACCCCATCGTTGGTGTCAGAGGGAGATATTCTGCCTCTTCATTGGTGTCAATGGTGAAAATATGTCCCATAGTTGGTATCAGTGGATGAAAATATTGATCTGATGGCTGGATAAAAGAAAAGCTCTTCATCTGGCCCCCAGGCCACAGTTTGGTGACCACTGCTATAGATGATCACAGGAGAGGGCTTGCAGCTTTATAATTGCTTATTTAGTCCCCAACCACAGGCCAAAGGTTTGTTTTTGTTTTGTTTTTATTTGTTCTAGTACATTAATTCCCATGTCGTTGGCTCCATCTAGTGGCCAAAATGAAGAATAGTTTTCTCATTAACGTAGTGTTTCCGAAAACTATTTTGCCCACTAGATGGAAATAATGATATAGCCATTTTGTTCAACTTGCAGGCATGTTTCTGACATTCACACAACAAATGTTTTATAAATCGACCACTAACTAGGTCAATTCTGTGCAGTATAATCACCATCATGACTTTTCATATTTCCTGGGAACTCCAGGAGAGAGTTTTTTTTCCTTTCTCAGCTCCATTCCTTTGCTTTAAGCCTCTCCTTTGCTTAAAGTGTTTTGTAAAGGGGGGGGGGAGAGGAGTAACAAACATGTAATACTTGCTCTGTGTAATGTTTTTTCACAGAGCAGCCCTGATCATCCTCTTCTTGGGTCCCCCGCCGATGTTCTGGACCCCTCGCCAAGTGCACCCATAGAAAGCCGCATGCTATGGGGGGCACTCATGCGTGCTTGCTCCCAAGCTGCCTCTCTCTGTACCAAAGACGCAGAGAGCATGACACAGCCTCTCCCACCTCACTGGCTGTGATTGACTGCAGTGGGGGCCGATGGCTCCTGCTGCTACATCTCAGCCAATGAGGAGAGAGAGACCCAGGAGAGCCTCGGCTCTTATTCGCTTTGATGGATAGAGATTGGGCTTAGGTAAGTATTAGGGAGGGCTGAAGGGGGAGCTGCACACTGAAGTTTTTTTTTTTTTAACTTCATGCAAATAAACCTTCAGCCTTTACAACCTGTTTAACTGCTTGCCGCCTGGGCACAGTACATTTACTGTGGCACAGCTGGGCAGGATCACATACATCACAAACTGATAAATTCTGCTGGAGAGCATGGACTATTTAAAAAAAAAAAAAAGACTTTCTGGCTGGATCACCAGATCAAAATAAAGCCTAAAAAAGAAAACAAATGCAGCCATCACATATAAGGATTGGTAAGCTGAAATATAGTAAATGGAAGAGATAGAAAAAATGTAGTATAGTAAATGTGTAGGCTCGGTTCACACAGGGGCGGCACGACTTGCAGCGCGACTCAGACGCGACCTGCACACGACTTCAGCGGCGACTTGCAAAACGACTTCTGTATAGAAGTCAATGCAAGTCGCCCCGAAAATAGTACAGGAACCTTTTTTTCTAAGTCGGAGCGACTTGAGTCGCTCCTATTAGAACGGTTCCGTAGTACAGAACGGAGCGCGACTTGTCAGGCGACTAAGTCGCCTGGACAAGTCGCCCCTGTGTGAACCGAGCCTTAGTGTTTTGGGTTTAATACCGCTTTACTATTAAAAATAATGCAGCTGGTGTCATGAAGCTCCATAGCTGTATGTGTACAGTATTGCAGCCTGTTACTGGAGCTCCGAGGGACATAAGAGATTTAGAAAACCACCCGGCTTGAGTGCATTAAACCTTTAAATCTCCTCCTTCACTTTTTTCTAGCATCCTGGTGAGGCTAGGACCAGTCAGGTGACTTTATTATGTAACCAATTTTTTAAAACCCACAATTTTTGTTCAGGTGATCGGTTGCTTAAGTGCAGAGTTTAAAGCGGAGTTCCACGCAAAAGTGGAACCTCTGCTCATTTTGCCACCTTTTGGGGGTGGGGGACAGGATACCTTTTTGACAGGTATCCTGTCCCCAATTCCAGGAGTCCACGCCGCGGCCCATGACGTCACCATGGAGCTCCCTCCTCCTCCCCCTGTCATGGGGCCAGTAGGAGAGAGGAGCGGGGCCTCGCGCATGTGCAGTAGGATTCCCAGCGTGAAGTTCTAAGGCTACACTACCAGGTTCCCTTACCCGCAATGGTGGTGGCAGCACCCAACAGCTGGAAACACCAGCTGCGGTGCCGACATCGCTGGACTCCAGGACAGGCAAGTGTCTGATTATTAAAAGCCAGCAGCTGCAGTATGGGTAGCTGATGGCTTTTACGTTTTTTGGGCGGACCTCCGCTTTAAAGTATTTTCTTTTACTTGAAACCTACTGTGGTTGCATGTGGAAGGAACTATGCACAATTGATCTGTATTGGAAGAGTAAAATAAAGAGCTTCTGCTATATGCATTGCTACTCTTTTGGAGCTTTGTGCTTATTATTTGTGACCATCATTGTGTTCATGCTACTGAATATCACCCATGAAGTTCCTACCAATACAAACATTGAGCTCGCTTCACAAATCCAACACACCAAAGTAAACAAAGCAGAGGCTGTAAAAGAAGTGTGTGTACTTGCTTTTCTCTTGGCCCGTGGCTTCAAACCCACTTTGCTGACCTCCAATCACTCAAACTACCAGGGGTACAAGCTGGTGGGTGGGAGAAAACGGCAGCAGGGTGGATTGGTGGTAGGCATTCAATCGGCTTACAGTTATGGGATAACATTAGCACCTGGGGATTAACAAAGTGGCAGTTGGAAGGCATGGGCCACCAGAAAGGTAAGTATACATGCTCTTTGCTTAACAGTGTATGCTTTGTTTACACTGGACCCTCTGCCATTTGAATGTGCTTTTTCAGATATCATTGTATTCTGCTGAAAACTGTCCTCCAAGTATCCTTATTCTGGTATGTTGGCTTTGTGAATTGAACCTCATGTCCTAAAGGAGATGACTGATCTCTAGTGATTCTAGTTGTATGCTTACACAATCAAAAGACTGACTACATATTATAGGACTTGTGACATCATGACTGTGCTTAAAGTGTAACTCCACGTCCATAGGAAAAAAAATTGCAAATTAAAAAAAAGTTATATAGCATATACAATTGCAACACAAGTCATGTTGTAATTTAAAATTTAATTTAAAAATGTAATTTAAAAAAATGTCCTTTCCTTTTCAATCTGCAGCTCCTGTAATTTTCTGTAAAATGCAATATGGCAACCTAGAGGTGTTCTCTACACAATGTGTACAGAGCGCCCCCCCAGAAACATAATTTCCTGTTTGTGTGATTGGCTCACTGATTTTCCCAGAAGTCTACACTAAGATACAAGCCAGATTTCAGGCATTCCCCTGAAACAAAAATTTTTGGTGAGCTATTCTCAATGGGAAATCCCTGACTCTGTCCATTCATAACAGTCACTGATCGTCGTGACCTGTGTTTACGATGCTTCAGTTTATGAATGGAGAGGAGCCTCTCTCTCTTCATTCATCTTCAGTGCACCGGAGGCTACAGAGAAGGACTGGGGAATCTGTGTCCTCAGTACCTTTCCCTGTCTCTAAAGGGAGATGTCAGGGGTCAGACCCCTGGTATCTCAGCAAAGCCACCCCCCCCCCCCCCCCAACAGGGCTAAAAAAAATAAAAGTAATGTAATGGCAAAAAAGAATAAAATTGTAATAAAAATAAAACTACTGATAGTCCATGCGTCATTAGTGACACTGAGCAGAGGGACCGGTCATATGCACTCATTACGAGTGCCAACTATGCCTGCCGTTTCCACTGCCCTTCTCCATCCATAGAAGCTTTACTACAGCTTCTTCATTCATTTGCCTGTCCACTTATAGTACAGATTTTTTGAATGGAAGGGGCAAGGAGGGAAAAAGGGCAGGCATCGTCCGCACTCATATTAAAGCTCCCTTGGCTCTGTTAGCACCCGCTGTACTGGAAGATTACATCAGTTGGGGTATGAGGGGATCGGAGGAGGAAGATTTCAATGAAAGCAGAAGCCATCAGCACAAGGAGCACATCACAATGATGGTAAGAAATGTGTCTTGTGCTCAGAGCTCAAGTCCTGTGGGAACGGAGTTCCTGTGCTTTTTCCACAACAGGAACTCCATTCCCGTTAGCAGCCGTGTCCTGCAAGACTTTGAAGTATGCGAGCTGTGGTGCCACACCAGCAGCTGCCGACACAGCTCACAATAGTGACCATTCAGGCATTGCCGGTAGGGGGCCCCATGACAGCTTCCGCTTTGATCTACCTGTCAATCACAGCTAGCTGATGGGTAGATCAGGTCCCTGCTGCTAAGAGATTGTATTTAGTCAGACCTCTCGTGATGCGCTCCTCCTCGCCCCCCCCCCCCCCCCCGTCTCCTGCATACTTGCTCTGTGTGTCCTGCTGAATCCCCCCCTCCTCTATCTTCAGTGCCATATGATGAGAGAACCCAGAGGAGGAGCACAGCTATTCTGCTCACAGGACATGCAGGGAGAGAGGTGATCTGAGGGAGGAACATCAGTTTGGGGTGGTAAGCTGAACACAATACCTGGAAAAGTTTAATGCCAGGAGGGAAGTTTATGTGGAAATATGTGAAGGGTTGGAATAGCAGCGAGTGTGTGTTGGAGCCCTGCAGAGTTTGCAGCCCCCCAAGCGTAACATAAATCTCCTAAGCAGGAACACATCACTATCTCCCCAAGCATTCTGTTCAGATAATGTGCAGTTCATTTATGACCTTTCCGTTTAACCCTGTATTATCCAAACTCTGTTCAATGAAAAGTGTAAACTCATCACATAAACACTTTATATACAAAATAACATTCCCCAATAAAGATCAGAACATGATGTTCACATTTGCATGGAAGCACAATTGAATGAATGCTGATTATTCAGAGAATTACCGTATTTATGTTTATTGAGGATGTTTTTCTTTTATGTACTAACAGTTAAGCTTCATACACACAATACGAAAATTGGATGAAAAATACCACTTTTGAAGTGCTCGTGCATATGAGCGTATCTTTATTTTTATTTTTTTGGGTGGGGGAGTGGATCTTGGATGGGAGTTCCCACACTTTTTTCCCCAGGACTTGTTCCCTGCTTGTGCTTTTTTTTTTTTTTTTACTTCACCAAATACTGATATATCTCATCCATTCACCGGAGGGACCTGCATAGCCCACTATAGAGGCTCAGAAAAACAACTTTGTTCCGCCTTGCTTATAAAATATGTTTTTGTGAAGTCAAATAAAAACACAAATACATCCCCCAGGCACACATATGGTTTCCATAAAGGGCCATGCGGCCACAGAAGGATTGTAGCCACATCAAAGCATTGAGGGCAAGATCTTTGACTCCTGTGGTGCAGACTTTGTTTTATGTAGGAGAAATGTGCCTCCTGCTTTACTGTCACTTGTTAGATGAAAACGAAGCTTAACATATGCACCAGGTATTCTGTTTACACGCATGTAGGCAGCCCCTTGCAGTGATGAAACTATTTTGTTTTGAGTGTTCTAAATTATTTTCCAACAGCCAATCAAATCCTTCACCATTTGTTTTACGTAACCTGAGCTAGAAGAACAGCTGGATGTGGATTGGTTGCTTTAGACAGCGCACTTTCGCTTAGACATGTTTGATACATGAGTCCCAGTGTAGTCTTGGCAGCCATCTTTGGCTTTGTTGTAAGAATAATGTTTCCTGCTTGAATCCCTCTAGTATGTGAAGGCAGCCAAACATTTTGGAGAGGAAACCAACAAGATACAGCCAGATGAGTTCTTTGGGATTTTCGACCAGTTTCTCCAGGCATTGTCTGAAGCAAAGCAGGAAAACGAGAACCTGAGGAAGAGGAAGGAAGAGGAGGAACGGCGGACACGTATGGAGGCACAGGTTAGGAAATCTCTCATCTAAATGAGGTGTGATATGTCTACTACAAGGCTTTACTAATGTGAACCGGCCAGGAATAGACATTATTCGGTATCTGAGTCTCTATTCGTAGGTTGTTATAATGTGACCTTACCTTTCAGGCATGGACGCGAGTGTGCTATAATAGTTATAGTCAGGTTTAAAAAAAAAAAGACACCAGTCCATCCTGTTCAACCTGTGGTGTGTGTGTGTGTGTGTGTGTCCATTGTAATTCCCACATCCCTGTATATTGTGATCATTAAGGTGCCCATCTAATAGTATTTTTTAACTATTGATGCTCCCTACTGATAACACTACTTGTGGAAGAGAATTTCCCATCATTACTACTCTGACACTAAAGAGCCTCTATGCAGTTTAAGGTTAAACAGCTTCTCTTCTAGTTTCAGTGAATGGGCTTTTTAACCTCTTGCCGACCAACCCACCATCTCTATACGGCGGCATGCCAGCACGGCGGCGAAAACCACCGTAGGTGTGCGTCGGCCGCTTTAAAAAGCATAGGGGGAGCGACAACGGAGCCGATGCGCAGGGACGGCAGCAATCCATGATTGCTCCTGAGAGAGGCAGAACCGGGATCTGTCAATGTAAACTGGCAGATCTCCGTTCTGTCAGGGAAGTAGAGAGAGATCTGCTGTTACTAGTGATAAGGAACAGCAATCTGTCTCTACTCCCTCTCAGTCCCCTCCCCCACAGTTAGAAACGCCTCCGTAGAGAACATTTAACCCCTTGATCGCCCCTAGTGTTGCCAGTGTCATTTATACAGTAATCAGTAGCTGTTTATAGCACTGATCGCTGTATAAAGGTCAATGGTTCCAAAAAAAGTGTCTGATCTGTCTACCACAATGTCGTAGATCACCGCCATTACTAGTAAAAAAAAATAAAAAAAATTACTAATAAAAATATAAATATATCCCACATTTTATGGACGCTATAACTTTTTTGCGCAAACCAATTAATATATGCTTATTGTGATTTTTTTTTTTTGTGGGGAAAGGACTCACATTTTGTTTGTGTACAGCATCGCATGACCGCGCAATTGTCAGTTAAAGCAACGCAGTGCCGTATCGCAAAAAATGGCCTGGCCATTAAGGGGGCAAATCCTTCTGGGGCTGAAGTGGTTAAACTCCCTTTCACTGAAATGTTTTTTTTCCCTATGCTAGTACGGTATTTGTACTTTGCAATTATATCCCCTCTCAAGCGTCTCCACTACAGAGAGAATAAGTTCAATGCTTGTAGTCTTTCCCACTAGCCGAGATCCTCCAGTCCCTTGTATTAGCTTTGTTGCCCTTCTCTGGACTCTCTCCAGTTCAATCACATCCTTCTTGAGGACTGGTGCCCAGAATTGGATGGCATACTCAAGATGCGGCTGGACCAGAGTCCTGTAGAGTGGGAGAATTAGTGTTTTTATCTTTGGAATCCTGTTTTTAATGCATGCTAATATTCTGTTGGCTTTGCTTGAAGCCGCTTGGCATTGCATGCCATTGCTAAGCCTATCATCTACTAGGACTCCCAGAGCTATTATCCAATTGTATTTTCTCCATGCCCAGGTTAAACATGTCAGGCTATAAGGACCCTCTGTCTCCTGCCTCAGCTCAGGGCTGCTGAAGAAAGGTTAAAAAAAAAAAATTAATAAAGGGGCTTTGTAATCCTCAGATTCCCTTCCCTTTTATATGTGAATAGGCTCTGATTTCCACTCCACTGAACTAGAAGTGTTTAGGTTTTGCTAGTCGCTATGGCCTGTTTCATATCAGCTTCAGCTTGTATGAGATTATTGTGAACAGCAAGCTTTGACAAAGCATTTGCAGAGCTTTTAGCAAGCTTTCTTAAAGCTTTTAAAGTACCATTCAACTCCAGTTTGTAAATGGTAAACATCGATCCTAATGGGAGTGCTGATTACCACTTTAACAACTTAGAAAATGTAATAAATAAGTAATTTGTCTCCTTCACTGATGTACGCTGATGGGCACTGAGGCATGAGACGCTAATATTGGGCACGGATTGGTATCACTGACTGGCATCACTGCGTTATGGCTGCAATGATGATCGGGGCCCTGATTATCTGTGCAGGTCTCCCCTGTGATAAAATGCTGATCAGCTCTCCTCTCTTTACACGCTGTCAGTGTGAGAAGAGGAAAGCCAATAATCGGCATTTCCTTTTTTACATGTTATCAGCTATAAGTGAGTGACTTGTATAGCGCTACCTATGCGAACTGAATCGCCTCAGGGCGCTTTCTTGCCATCTGTGGCTTTGCATGGTCCTATACCCTGTAAGGTCCTGACACGCTTACAAACACATACAACATTGACATACACATATGCATATTAAGGCCAATTTTTTTTTAGACAAGGTCTAATTAACCTACCAGCAGGTCTTTGGAGTGTGGGAGGAAACCAGAGCACCTGGAGGAAACCCGCACAGGGAGAACATGCAAACTCCAGGCAGATGGTGTCGTGGTCAGGATTTGAACCAGCGACCCTATTGCTGCTAGGTGAAAGTGCTACCCACTACACCACTGTGCTGCAGCTATGATTGGACACAGCTGATCACATGGGTAATGAGCATCATCATCGGCTTTCTACCGAGATCGGGGATGCTCCATGTTTCAGGGACACAGTGCGCCAACAATCGGGCTGCACATCCCCACAGGTGCGCAAGCGGTACATCATGTGACGACGTCCCAGAATGAGAGAGCCACCTTACTTCCAGTCATTTGTCTATATGGCGGGCGGGAGGTGGTTAAGCTGCTAGCAGGCTTTAAACAAGCTTCAAGAAGTGCTGAAGCCTGCTAGAAGCATGTTTAAAGTGGCAGTCGGCACTCCCATTAAGATCTGTGTTAAACATTTACAAACTGGAGCTGAATGGTGCTTTAAAGGCTTGCTGAAAGCTCTGAAAATGCTTTGTCAAAGCCTGTTGTTCACACTGCTCTTATTGAAGCTGAAACCCATGTGAAACTTCCCTAAGAGGAGTAATATAGAGACTGAAGGGCAGACACTATCTGTGGAATGCTTACAGACACACAAGTGAATTGCTTAGAACATCTGATCATTTCCTGTTGGGCTCAGTAAGCATTTAAAGCTCCTGTAAGGGGAGACGGTAAATAAACTCTATGCAGTGATTTCAATCTTTCGCTTATGCTTGCAAATTTGCTAGGTGATGATATGCTCCTCATGACGAGCAGGGAGAAGCATGTCTGCAAATGGAGAAAAAAATAAGATTACCTAATGTTGTTCTTTGTTTAAGGCTTTGTAACATTTCAGCTGTAGTAAATCACACAAGGCCAGTAATACTCCATAGACAATAAAAGCGGTGCAAGTTTACATCCGCAGTCAAAGTGAATGAGACAAGATCCTTGGAAGTCGATCGTCTGTCTCCGAGCGTTGGCGGATGAGAACATTGCAGAAAGCAGACTAACGAAGTGAAGTCACTGGCATTATATAAACTAAATCTTCAATCTCCTCTTATTCATTGTCAGTCAGTTCATGTGTTTAATTAACGTGATTGAGTGAGCTTGAGTTCCTGCAAGACAAATGTCAGATGTTCAATAAACAGAACATCTTTAGATAATCATCACTGGGAGCTTTGAAGTGTCTCTTCCCTCATTGTGGCCAACATAATGGAATGATTTAGCTGTGTTGAGATCCATATGCTGTATCCAGCTATTACAGCAAATAGTCTAAAATGCAGGTTCAGTAGTATGGAATACATTTTTCCGGCTTATTTGGCTTTTTTGCTGTGGCTTTAATTGATAACAGGGTTTAGTATTCAGCATATTTAACCACTTAAGGACCGCCTCACGCCCATGTATGTCGGCAGAATGGCACGGCAGGGCACAAGCACGTACCTGTACGTTGCTTTTTAAGTGCCCAGCCTGACCGTCTCTTCCCTTTTATAGAGAAAGACGATCAGTGATGTCACATGCCAGGCCACGCCCCCTACAATAAAAAAACAACATCATACATAACACCTACACTGCCCCCTAGTGGTTAACTCATTCACTGCCAGTGTCATTTACACAGGAATCAGTGCATTTAAATAGCACAGCTTGCTGTATAAATGACAGTGGTTCCAAAAATTTGTCAAAAATGTCCTATGTGTCCCCCATAATGTCGCAGTCACAATAATCGCTAATTGCAATTTTTTTTTTTACCAAAAATATGTAGAAGAATACGTATCGGCCTAAATTGAGGAAAATAAATGTTTTTTTTATATATTTTTTGGGGGATATTTATTTTAGCAAAAAGTAAAAAATATAGCATTTTTTTCAAAATTGTCGCTCTATTTTTGTTTATAGCGCAAAAAATTAAAACTGCAGAGGTGATGAAATGCCACCAAAAGAAAGCTCTATTTGTGGGGAAAAAAAGGATGCCAATTTTGTTTGGGAGCCACGTCGCATGACCGCGCAATGGTCAGTTAAAGCGACGCAGTGCCGAATTGCAAAAAGGGGCTTGGTCCTTTGGCTCCAAATTGGTCCGGGGCTTAAGTGGTTAACTAGGTCTTCTTGGATACAATTGAACTGCTTCTGCTCCTATTGTGCATTGTTACCACTGTAGCAAAGGGTACAACCAGGAATGGTGTTTTGTAAGATGTTCAACACCGGAGACCTCATCTATCAGGGATGATTTTAAACTTTTCAGCATCCACACAATGCTGCTGTATTGGTTTTGGATGATTTTTGCATTTAAGACCAGTCTAAGTGGGTTTCTGAAGTGCAGTGTACCATGATCCCCCTCTGCACCCTTCTCGGGGGGGCATCAATCCCAAAGTGTCTGTAATGTAGTTACCGACAAAGCTTCCTGGGTGCTTATCCTTTCACCTTCTGCCTTGTGTGCTTTGCTATTGGCATTACTTCCTAAAGTATTGAAGCCCATAGATCTGTATGACTGTAAGCCTACTTTTGTCTTTAAAAGGCAGCCCACCTAGTTTTGTTTTGACAGGTTTACTTAAATCTGACCTTGGGCATGAAAAAACTTTGATTGAAATATAATCCTCATTAGCCACAAAGGATATAAATCCACTTTTTCAACCTGGATATGACCCTGTAGAGTAGTAATAACATCACTATGCTGTACATGGCCTGTGCAGAGATCAGAGCTGGGGGAGGGATCCAACAGATCTACCCAATACAAGTTTCGAGCAGAACACTGCAGGAGGTGGCAGATACAAGACCAGTCACCCCACAAAAAGTGAGCGAGCAGCATTGAATTACTGTTCAGATCTGGAGGAAAAACGCAAAACCACACTAAGACTGAAAGATGCACGTCTCTTGTATTTGCACAGTATTTGCTTCTCCCAGAGTCCAGACTTGAAGGTCCTAGCATAGAGATGGAGCTGAGATATGGGCACATTGTTCCAAACTTATGTAGGCTTTTTATAATATTTAAGGGCCGTCGATCCACTCTCTGCATGTTTAATCCCTTACAGAGTCTTTATTTCTATCTTTTCCTTGAATTCATTCATAACTGTAATACAATAATGGCCAAAATCTTTGTGGAAATGTCACCATCACAATTACCCATATGGACAAATGTGCACACCCCTTCAAATGATCGCGTTCGGGATGTGTTTGCATGTACAAAGCCAGCTCCATAAAGAAATGGTTTGGTGTGGAGGTACACGAGCCCTGACCTCAACCCTACTTCAGCACCTTTGAGATTAGAATTGAAATGCCCATTGTGATCCAGGTCTTCTCTCGTTCAAACATCGGAGCCTGACCTCACAAATGTTTTGGCTGAATGGGCACAAACTCCCACAAACCTACCCCCAAAATCTTGTAAGGGGGTCTTCCCAATAGCATAAAGGCTGTTCTAACCACAAATAGGAGGGAGTCCAACCCCATATTAATGTCCATGTTTTTAGAATGTTACATGCAGCCAGCTCACAGAGACGTACTGATCCACAAACTTTTGACCATATGGTGTATCTGTTGGACATGAATTTGTCAGTTTATGTTCTTTTTACCTTGGTCACTAGGCTCATATTTTCTTCACAGTGTGGGATGTTGGCAAACCTTGTTTTTTTTCTTTTGTTTACAGCTTAAAGAGCAGCGCGAACGGGAGCGCAAAGCCAGGAAAGCCAAGGAAAATGGAGACGAGGAAGGAGAGTTTGATGACCTCGTCTCAGCTCTTAGATCGGGAGAAGTCTTCGATAAGGACCTTTCCAAACTCAAAAGGAACCGCAAACGCATTGTCAGCCAAACTACAGAAAGCAGTCGGGAGAGGCCTGTGACAAAGCTGAATTATTAAATGCTGCTTACCGCAGTGCGAAGCGATGGTGGTCCCAGTGTCACTGCCTTGGAAATAGAGGGGGAACTGTATGTGTAAATATGTAGTTAATGTAAAATAATGTGTGTGCATATGTATTGGCCTAAAACATTTTATACAACTGCACACATAGGTGTATATAGTTTGGAAGAGTTCATGCACATACTGAATGTGTGATTTATTGCAGTATTATGTATATATGTGCATAGACACATGTATACATACCCGCTGTGTAGAACGATTTTTGTTTTTTGTTTTTTACTTTTTTTTCTCTCTCTCAAAGTGCAAAAGCACAAAACATGTTCTGCTGATTGAGGCAGGTGCATTCCTAAGAGACAATTCACTTGTATGTTTCAATTGAAAATAACTTTACAGTTTAATGTGGTGCCCTTAGCAGCAGAGGCAGGTATAACGTTAGGATAACATAACTGGTTACAAGGTGATTTTTTTTTTTTTGTACCCTTATTTAATAAAACAAAGTTAGCAAAGTGTATTAACTTGTAGCTGTCATGATGTCACATGAATCTAGCACACCCGATTGGCTTCATGTAATTGTTTTTTTTTTTTAGATCACTGGTTTTTAGCAAACAAATTTCAGTGACGAGAGACCAAATTATGTCATTGGATTCTCCGGAAAGCAAAGTCAACATTCACTGATTAATAGCGATATCAGCGGCCTCTAGTAAACTATGATATTAATAGCATCTGGGGAACTGTCTGCATTTTCAGTAATGCCACTAGTCTCTCAAGTTGGTTGGCTGCCTTTTCAGTGATGTCACTGGCCTCAGGAAAATGGATAATTTTTATCATTTGCAACATTACCGGTCTACGTCGTATTGATTGCTTGCAATAACATCAAATATTGGATAGACGTCTGCCTCCACTAAACATGGATTACATGCACTTTCCTGGGGGGGGGGGCGGGGGGGAATATTGATAGTGAAATCTAAAAAAAAAAAAATATTTATTACATGGGTGTGTTATGTATTAAAATACACATAGGGATTCACATTTTAGTTTAAAAGCACAAGGCTCTTAAAAATTCCCAAATAACACTAGAAAAATGCTGGATTTACTCTAAACGGGTGCTTTGTTGGACAAATGAAACTTATGTGATAAAACGCCTTTGCAAATCTGTAAGTGGGTGCTTCGTTGTCATGTTACAAATTTCTTCTGTAATATTGTTTCTCTGAAGGAAGAAAAAACAAACTGTATTCCGTTATGTAGTGCCACAATGTCTAAGGTTGCTGGACTAATATTCCAATTACATGGTATGTTACTGTACGCAAGTCATGCTGACTGTACTACACATCTAACATAAATACTTACATCACAAACCTCTCATCTTGTTACTAATGTTTTTGGTGGATTTTTACTAAAAAAAAGCCCTGCTATTATTTCAGAGGTTTAACATTGTAGACAAGAACTTTATCCCTTTTTCAGATACTGTTAAAAAAAAATGAAGAAAACATTTTTTTTACTGGAATATTTTAGGGCAGTGGTCATCGACCCTGTCCTCAGGGCCCACTAACAGGCCAGGTTTGCAAGATAACTGAAATACATCACAGGTGATATAATTTGCTGCTCAGTGATTGCAGTATTCTAGTCTGCATCTCCCCCAAGGTAATACATAAAACCTGGCCTGTTAGTGGGACCTGAGGACAGGGTCGATGACCACTGTTTTAGGGGACACATTTATAACTTGTGGCGTAGACCTGTTCCATGCTCATCAGCTAACTAATTGAGAGGCATAGCTAGAATTCTCTATGGTGTAAGTATGCAGTGACTATTGTAAAGCTGAAGTGCCGCCAACAACAACAAATCAGACTATCTGCTGTTTTCTAGTGCTTGTTGTAATATCAACGCTAGCTTCTGGTTGGTTACTGTAGACAACCCTTCCATGTTTCCTCAATTTCAACAGGCAAATTTGTCAGGCTTGTTCATTAAAGCTGTGCAGAATACTGAAGTTGGGTCAATGAGAGATGATGTTCGAATCTGAATACGGCTAGAGCTACATGGGCAGTGCTTACTCCGTCTTGCTACTAAAATCACTATTTGTTAATCACTAAATCGTTTGCAATCCAGATGGAATCAAAAGCAATCAAAGAAACTAGCAGCTTCAATCAAATGCAAGGAGCCGAGATCGAAATTGCTTTGATTGAACCCAGCTATTTAATACAATAGCTTTCAACAAAATTGCCAACGTTTTTTATGGTTTCTATTTGGTTACAGTAACCTACATTGAAGGTGTTAATTTATAGCCAAGTCCAATTAATCAAATTCAGGTAATCAAACAACTCTTAGGGTCCTTTCACATGGGCTGTCCAATCAGGTCCGCATGCCAGTGGACGCATGTCCCTGACACTTGCCGCTGTCCGATCTGATCCTGCCCGCAAAAATCAGATGGAGGGTGGTACTATTTTGAATTCGTCCGGCAGATTGGATGGAAATGGACAGGCGGTCAGTTTCCATCTGATGTCCACGTAATGTGTGTGCAAACGCACATAAATACGTGCAAAACAAACATCTAAAATTACTTCCAGAAATGCTGATGCTGGAACATTACGTGAAAGACTGTGCAAGAGGCCTTACGTTGCTTGTTTTCCGGCAGCCACTTTCAATCATATTTTAAATTCTCAGTTGATCAAAAGTGGTGAAGTTGTCAGCTGTTTCGGCTCTGGAATGTTTTACCCCCTTCCTGACCAGAGCATTTTTTACAATTTGGCACTGCGACGCTTTAACTGGTAATTGTGTGGTCATGCAATGAGGTACCCAAACTAAATTTGCGCCCTTTTTTTCCCACAAATAGAGCTTTCTTTTTGGTGCTATTTGATCACCTCTGCCATCTTTATTTTTTGCACTATACACAAAAAAGTGACAAGTTAAAATTAAATTTGCTATAATAAATATCCAGAAAAATGTTTTGAAAAACAAATTTCTTCATCAGTTTAGGCCAATATATATTCTTAAGTCACAATAAGCATAAAATTGATTGGTTTGCGCGAAGGTTTTAGCATCTACAAACTATGGGAAAGATTTATGGCATTTTTTTTTTTTTTTAACTAGTAATGGCGGTGATCTGCGATTATGCGGTGGACGGACACTTTTGACACATTTTTCGGACCACTGACATTTATACAGCGATCAGTGCATTAAAAATGCACTGATTACTGGTAGGAATGGGGTTATCATTAGGGGGCAATCAAAGAGTTAAGTGTGTTCCCTAAGCGTATTCTAACTGTATGGGGATAGGACTGAGTAGGAGAGGAGATATTTCACTGTTCCTACTTATTAAGAACAAACGACATGTCTCCTCTCCTCTGACAGCCCAGGGATTTGTGCGTTTACAAGCAGGTTGCTATGGGGGCACCTGAGCAGAGTCACAGCTCCGTGTCCATTCACACACAGAGCCCTGACCCGGCCTGCTCCCTCTCTCCCCTGATTGGTTAACTGACTGACAGCCAATGGCGCCACTGCCATCTCTCAGGCAATCAGGAGGAGAGTCCTGGATGGCTAAGACACTCGTGGACATCACTGGAGAGACATGGGGCTCAGGTAAGGAATTAGGGGGTGCTGAGGAGGCTGTTAAAAAAAAAAGTGTGTATCTTGCATGAATGCAGTAAGATAAAAAACCTTCTGCCTTTAACACGAACATTCCGATCAGGTCTCCCTATCAGTTTTTGAGGCGGACCCAATCTGAACCTCCATTCTTCTCTATAAACTGGTGGGTGTAAATGGACATGTCTGTTTACATCCGACTGCCCATAGAGCAGAGTGGGCTGTGTTGCTCTGCATAAGCAGACAGAAACCTGTCATCGGCCTGCTCATCGGGGATTATTGGAATGTTTCCCTGCCCAGTGTGAAAGGGGCCTTAAAGGAGTTGTAGAGGCAGAAGGTTTTTTATCTTAATGCATTCTATGCATTAAGATAAAAAAAAAAAAATCCTGTGTGTGTAGCAGCCTTCCCAGCACCCCCTAATTACTTATCTGTGCCCCTTCTCTCTCCAGCAATGTCCACGAATGTCTAAGCCGTCCGGGACACTCCTCTTGACTGGCTGGCTGACTAACATGGACAGCCATGGGAGCCAATGGCGTCGCTGCTGTGTTTCAGCCAATCAGGGGAGAAAGGGGTCAGGGCTCCGTGTCAGAATTGATACACTGAGTTCTGACTCGGATCGAGTGACCCCCATAGAGAGCTGCTAGTTGAGAGGGCACTCGATAGGAGGTAGTGGTCAGGAGCAGTAAAGAGGGACCCGAGAAGATGATCAGGGCTGCTCTGTGCAAAACCAACTGCACAGAGGCAAGTTTAACATTTGTTTTTTTTTTTGTTTTTTAAACAAGACTTCACAATCACTTTAATCTCACCATACACACTGACTGTACAAATCATTATAATATGACGTAACTATCCAATCAGGCAGACCTCTGCAATACATAGTTGGTAGATCTAAAGGAGATTCTATAGTCTGGTTGTAAAGTGCGTGGCGAGTTTAGGAGTTGATTGATTGCTAACCTAGTGGAACAAATTTTTTTTTTTTTTTTTTTATTATGTAAACTATTCAAATAACCGGTAATAGCAAGCAATCAGATGTACAGAAATGGAGCATTGAGCAGACGTGAAGAATTGCTACTTGGGTAATTAATAGACAACCATTTGCACTAATTGCTACTCCGTAGTTGCACTACATGGGGGATTTTATACTCTTGTAGGTAGTTACTCAGATAAGCTAGAGCTACATAGGAATTTTAGCTACATAGGAAAATTAGTAACTCAATCCTGCTACTTAAAATCACTAAAGACTAGATGTTGGGTGTACCATATAATCATTAAAGAAATGGAACAAACTGCTCACTGGGTGATGAGCTACACAAGTAGGTTGTAGTAGTGCT
The DNA here is from genome assembly GCF_037356315.1 of Lithobates pipiens. NCBI lineage: Eukaryota > Metazoa > Chordata > Amphibia > Anura > Ranidae > Lithobates > Lithobates pipiens. Next base: position 70,208,374 of record NW_027507791.1, on the reverse strand, counting down.
TAATAATGTGCAACTGATTGCTATGGGCTTCCTTATACTAGCAGTTGGGGGGACAGAAAATAACCTTGCAGTTGAGCTCCGTTTTTTACTGCCCCTCAACCACTACCCCTTTAGCTGGAAAGACAACGGCTGGAGGTGTACCCATGCTGCTTTGCTTCCAGGCTGCGGCAGAAATTATATTCCCTGTTGCGTTCAGAAGGCACTACTGCCTGTCAAACCAGACCCAGTCAAGTGGCTAAGTGGCGCCGCAAACCTCCCCACAACCAAGCAGATTGAACACGGTTGTGGTCTGGCACTCTTGCATTTATGGGGTTAAAACAGGCAGTGAGGAGGCGATACAACTCATCTGTGAAATGCTTTCTGCAGAGGGAATCCGAACGCACCCTATGTGCAAATGAGGCCTAAAAGATTCTACTTGTGTGGCCAATTCTGTCCTGAGACATTTGTTTAATGATCGTTTGCTACTGTTGGTGATTCATTGGTAGCAATTTGAGTTAAAGAAGAAGTAAACCCTGATGGGTTTTACTTCCTTTTTTTCCCCTGCTTAGTAAAAGCATAATGGGCTAGTGTATGCATCATATACTAGCACATTATGCGCACTTACCTGCAAACGAAGCCTACATTGTCCCCGCTGGTGGGCCGCATCCATCTTCAGCTCTCTTCCTTCTGGGGCCACAGACTCCGGCTCTCTGACTGGCCAGAGTCATGTGACATCACTCCTGTGCACTTGCTAGTGAAGGAATGGCACGGAGGGCCATTTCTGCACAGTGCATGCGCCGATGATGGCACAAGTGTATATAGTAAATATCTCCTAAACCGTGCAGCTTTAGAAGATATTTCCAGTACCTACATGTAAGCCTTGGTATAGGAAAAAAAAAATTCTGCATAACTAATATTCCAGTAAATGGCATCAAATGGTTACATCTTTTAGTAGCAAGAGATTAAAAAAAAAAAATAAATAGCGCTAACCTAAGCCATGTCTCGGGTTTGACAGTAACGGAAATTGCAAAGTTTGATTTTAAGAAATGTTCCTAGACATTTTTGTTAGTGAAGAGGCTTATTTTCACTGCCCCCGAACAGTGCAAAGTGGCTTTTTTTTATGGCACATAAGATAAGGCGCCTAATAAATGTGCTGCATTCATACGTTCCACATAGTCACCCTTGAATGATATAAACATGTTAGTCATATCACACTTGCATCTGTAGAAGAAACCCTTTCAATTCTTTCAGGTTTAGGTCAATAATTCCCTCTAACCACATACATTTTGGTCATAGGCTTTTTATTTTATTTTATTTTTTCGTTTTAATGTGTACATGTTCCCGAGGCTTGGCCTCAACAAGAGCGATCCTGATGACGAAGCATTACTCGGGAACTACAGACCCCCCAAACACATTGCCAGGTTCACTCTTTATAACAATATTTTCAGACTTTATTTATTGCCTTTAAATTAATATACACTGTTTTATTTTCTCTATCCAGAGACAAATTGTTGTGGAGGGGATGTTTCCTCTTAAACACATGTTGTAATATTTAGGTGTGACCTAGTACTCACTGAAGCATTCTGTTACAATATTTGGATATTTAAAGCGGAGTTCCAGCCACAGATTTTATTATTTTTTTCCCCAGGTATCCCCTCACACTGCAGTAATAAAACACAAACTATATGTATATTTGATAGTGGATAGATAGTAATCATATATTTTTTTTAATCTTACGATTTAGATGATCCTCTTCTGGCCATCGCCATGATGAGTGTGGGCATATGAAGCCCAATCGCAACCTCTTCCTGAATAACTGATCGAGAGGTGCATCCTGGTTAACCAGCATGCACCTCTCAATGTTGCACATGTGCGATGCTTCGGTGGCTGTAGTGCCAATTGCTTAGCAAGTTTCTATAACAACGGGCGGCGACTGAGGAAGGTCCTGCCCCGTCGTTATGGCAAATGGCGATGTGATCCGCCTTAAATCGCGTCATTTACTGCCAGCAAACAATGCAATTTTTTCACACACAGTCATGCCCACTGACTCCTGGGAAATTATTCACATTTGACTCACATTTCCCAGGAGCACAGATGAGGGAGTAAGTTATGCAGAGCGCTGTGGAGTCGGAAGTGGCAGATTAGGAGCCACCACCTAGCAACAGGGCACTTCTGGTAAGTGTTTGAAAAAAAAAATTCACTGCACGTGTTTTTTATTATTAATAAAGGACTGAGAAAATGTGAAAATAGTTTTCAGGATGGAACTCCGCTTTAGATTCTTGCTTATCACAGGTGGGTTCATGGGTGAAAAGTAACCCAAAGCAACTTAATAAATCTCACTTATTCAAGAGTTGTGAGATTCCTGAATGTTGTGACTAGGGATGAGGTCATGAGTCTGAACCTGACAGATAGTCAGCCAGGAAGCTGTCAAGCCAATCATAGGCGGCGGAGGCCTTCCCCACCCTGCAGCTGCACATATACATACCCCTGATTTACATGTGGCTGCGGGGCAGGGGATGCCACCACAGTCTATTATTGGCTGTTGGCTTTGACAGCCTCCTGGTGGGATAGCTCAGGCGAGTTCAGACACACCTGAGCTTATCCCTGGTTGTGGCTTACTGATATTCATGGTGGACAGTCAGGCTTTAATTGGTCTAACAAGATTGAAGCCGAGATCCCTTGCAGTGCATTAACCTGATTTACATTAATCTGTAGCCCTTTCCTTATGAATGGGATTCTAATGTACTGCAACAGATTAAGAAATACACTGATCAGGACAATGCAGTGCACCACAACACACTGTGTGTTTGTTGGGGTGCTATTTACCATGCATGTAGAACAGATGTGTTGTGGTAACAAGCAAGTCTGAATGGGTCCTCAGAGACTGATAGCAGTTGTCTGAATCAGTTGACCCACCTGCATGTTTTAGGCCCCCTTTTCACATGGGCTTTCCGATCAGGTCCACCTGTCAGTATTTCAGGTGGACCTGATCAGATCCTCCATTCACTCCTATGGAGCAGCAGACGCCTGCTGCTATCCAATCCTGTCCGTTAAATCCAGACAGATAGTGACCCTATTTTCCATCAGTCGATCGGATAAAAAAGAAATAGGAGAGCGGGGCTCTGACAGGTCCATCTCTGCACAGTGAGCAGAGATGGACCTGTCATCTGCTTGCTCAGCAGGGATCAGTGAAGAGATCCCCCACTGAGCAAAACTGGGTCCGCCAGGCGGGCCGCCCATGTGAAAGGACCCTTATATGCAGACTGAAACAGCAGTTTAAGAATCATTCTATTAGTCTTCTGTGCTTTACTACTAGGGATGGTTATTTCTAAATATGCTTTGTCTTTAGTAGAACGCTAGGTTAAGGTTTTTTGATACAACAGGAATTCGGGAGGTTTAGGCCCTCTTAGCGTTTTGGCTGCCATGATTGTAATTTGGGAGATTTATCTTAAAGGATAAATTCACTTTTTAGGGAAAAAAAAAATGCCTGTTCAATTTTTTTTGTTCATTTTTAGCCTGTAAAGCATTGCACAATGATCAGCAGATAGTTGGTGCTATGCAGGTCTCCTCCAGATCTGTCAGAGTATCTGTGTGCCCGTAAAGCCCATAGGGGCAAGCAGATACAATCTCGACGAACTACCCTGGTGCTGCACATCACCATAGTAGTTGGAACTACAAGCTGACAGCTGTAGAGGACGGGGGGGGGAGGTTGAGGGGAGAATCGCACAGTGGCTGCAGCATTGGGAACATGTTGCACCTTCCACCCTAAAAACAGGTGGAAGGTGTAGCATGTTCCCAAAAGTGAACTTATCCTTTAACTTCACATCCTGGTGACAACAGCAACTAGGCTTGAAGTTCATTTAAATCTTCCCAGCAGCAATGCAGCAGAAAATAACCTGCAAAGTTTCTGCTACCAAAACTTAAACCAATCCTGTCTGGTTTAAAAAGAAAAACACAATATTGAATGCAATCCATGCAATAGAAGAGTTTAAATTCCTCTCTGGCGGGCCATACTTTCTGCCTTCCCTGCATTTCGGTGCTGCAGCCTTAAGACTCTTCAGCATTTGACACGTCTGAGATGGTCTCATGCCTGTGTTCCCTGCTGCATGCGGTGGTTCCATCCTCTGAGCTCACACATCATTACAGTGCACAGCAGTGATGTAGGGGTAGGCGGATGGAGCCTCAGTGCAGGCTATGGTTTGGTCTTCTGGTAAGCATCTTGATCCCCTTTTACATAGGCCAGATTCGGTTTTGCTCAGCAGGGGATCTGTCCGTTGATCCCCAGCTGACAGGTTCATTTCTGCTCTGCTCATGCAAGAGTGCACACGGGCACAGCTGGCTCTGCTCAATGAGCAGCCAAATGTAAACAGACCAGCTGTCTATGCCATCCATACATCCGATCCCCTTCTATTATTTTTTATTTTTGTTATTGGAACCAGGGGTAGCTGGATGTAAACTGACACAAGTCCATTTACATCTAGCGCTCCATAGAGGAGCATGGAGGGCTCTTCTGTGACAGGGGCCTTAGAGTTATAGACTGGGAAGTCCAAACTATTTAGGGTACAGGGATTAGGGATTTTAACTGGTATTGTTAAAAAGTCAGTGCGTTCAAAGGGGGCACCCTTCATCGTGGTTTTAGTGTAGATCTTATGAAGGGAGCCCCCCACAATGTATTGGCTTTTTATAACTACAACTAATAAAAAACCTTTCTAGACTGTAAGGCTACTTTCTCACTGAGGCGTTACGGGCGCTGGCGTTAAATTTAGCACCGCTTTATCGTTTTAGTGCTGCTATTCAGGGTTAAAAGAGTTAGAACTGCCCGCAGCGGTGGGTTTGCAGCACTGTCCCATTGTTTGTTTTCTATGGGAAGGGGCGCTTTAGAAGCGGTAAATACAGCTCTCCAAAGATGCGGCTTGCAGGACTTTTTTTTTGACCGTCCTGCAAGTGCACCGCTCCAGTGTGAAGAGACGGCAGCGGCTGTTTCAGGGTGCTTTGCAGGTGCTATTTTTAGCGTTGTAGTGCCTGCAAAGCGCCCCAGTGTGAAAGGGGCCTAAAGAGTAGTCTGGTGCTCTCCCTTCTATAACAGCAGGCATTCTGAATAATTCTCATTAACATAGAAAAATACTTAACTTTTGTACAAACTTTCCACAGCTGAAGGTAACAACACATTCCTTGAATTCCAAAATCTGTTAAGGAGGAGCTATGTCAAAAGATGTAATGCTTTGGGAGGTAAAAAAACAAAATGTATACATACCTGCATGTATTCGTAACCAGCTAAAAATGTGTTCTAAAAGCTCTTTTTGGCACTGTAACATGTATAGTCAGGATATTTTCCTTCATGTTGCTTTAAAAATTGTATATATTGACTTAATGCTGGACTGTATTGTTGAACACTATTTTCTTATCACAAAAGCACTTTGTACTTTTTTTTCCTTTTGTAAAAGATGTTTGTGTTTTTCCTCACTTTGTATGTTATTGCATGCATGTATTTTATTTGTGCTTAGGAGAAGCTGTGAAATCAAAACTCCACGTGTAATGAAATGGTTTTTGCTAAAGCTAAGCTATGAGGACACACCGATCTGCACACCAGCTGATTTATACAAATTTTAAGTGAAAATGTAGCTTGCCTATGCAGGGTAAGGTAACATGATCACTTTAAAGCCCCATACAAACTATCAAATTATCTGCTGAGTTTTTCCTTCAGATTTACCAAAACCATATAATATGAGGACAAACCTTAGGAGTTTCAATGTGTATGCAATCAGGCAGGCCCTTCTACTACATGGTTTTGGTAAATCTAAAGGAAAAACTCAGCAGATAATCTGACAGTGTGTATGGGGCTTAAGGCTGGTTCCAGCTGTCGCTTACTTCCCTTGGCTCCCCTGTCACTCTGGTCAATGGGAGCGCAGAGAGAAAAGCCTGTGTAAGCTCAGTCTCAAGCTGGAGCTTACACAGAGCTGAGGGGGGTCTCCTTCCCTTGTGTTACAGTACTGGGTGCTTGAACAGCCAAGCACCAGGACTTTTAGATGGAATGTAGTTAAAATATATTTCTTCACTCCCGGTGTCTGAATGCAGCAGCAGGAAAGGCAAGCAAAATATGTGCCACTGGTGGGGCCGGCTCTAAGACCCCATTCACACTTGAGCATAGTGTTTTCAGGCAGAAAATCACGTGATTTTGCAGCTTTTATTTTACCGCGATTTTGTGCAAGGCAAAAGGTCACCAATGTAAAAAAGAAGAAAAAAAAATGCTCAAATCTGCCCAATTCGAGCAACAGAAAGGGTCCAGAACTTGTTTGAGCTTCAGGCGACTTGGAGTGGAGATGTGAACCATCTCCATTGAGAATAATAGATATTTTTTCCCCTCCAGTGGTTTGTGACTTCAAGCTACAAAATGCTCAGGTGTGAATGGGGCCTAAACTGAACCCATCATATTGTATTTCAGAGCTGTTAAGTCGGCAAGGGTTCATCTTTTAGCCCAAACAAAGATGCAGTTGCTTGTAGTCAACGGCTCCAGGTTTATATGCCATTTTCCATCATTCACCCCCATAGTAAAAGTAGTAGTTGATCATTATTCATTGAAAAGCTGAGTTCTAATGCCCTGTACACAAGGTTGGACATTGCGACGACACAATCCGTTGCATTTTTTCCGACGGATTTGGCCCAAGCTTGTCTTGTATACACGCGGTTGCACAAAGTTGTCAGAAAATCCGATCGTTCAGAATGCGGTGACGTAGAACACATACAATGGGACTATAAAAAGGGCAGTAGCCAACAGCTTTCATCTCATAATTTATTCTGAGCATGCGTGGCACTTCGTCCGTCAGAATTTAAACGATCGGATTTTGTTTCCGGAAAATTTTAGATCCTGCTCTCAAACTTTGTGTGTCGGAAATTCAGATGGAAAAAGTCAGTTGGAGCCCACACACTATTGGATTTTCCGACAACACTATCCAATCGCACATTTTCCATTGGAAAGTCCGACCGTGTGTACAGGGCATTAGGGAAACCTACGATGCGGGCTTCCTTGCTGACCACCTTGTGAAAATACTAGCAAGCATGGCTGTCCTTTTGTTTCAAGACTTTGTGAGTCACTATTCCAGAAGTATACAGCCAGTAAAGTCCTAACTCTTTACCTCAATATTTGTATCAGAACACTGATTCATATTGAAGTCAGAGGACCACCATGAGTGGAAGGCAAAAAAATAATTTTTAGGAGGAGAGGTCAGCAGGGTGTATTTCTGGAAGAAGTCAGGCTTTAAATGGGCTTATTCAGTAAAGGAGTGCATATAGCAGGGATATGCAATTAGCGGACCTCCAGCTGTTGCAAAACTGTAAGTCCCATCATGCCTCTGGGTGTCATGCTTGTGGCTGTCAGTCTTGCTGTGCCTCATGGGAATTGTAGTTTTGCAACAGCTGGAGGTCCGCTAATTGCATAACCCCGGCATATAGCATCAAGGGATGTGCTAGGAGTACTAATTCAATGGAAAGCAGGTATCCAGTTCCATGTGGACACAGGCGCAGATAGTGCCTTCAGATGCAATCGACTCTCTAATTCCTCCTGTATTGTAACTGGCCTCATGTTGTAAAGTGCTGCTCAAACTGTTGGCGCTATATAAATCCTGTATTATATAGGCGGTTATAGGTCACTGTGCATTGTCATTTGCTTTATTGAATAAGCTAGGAATGCAAGCAAGGAAAATAGAGAGACTGCTCCAGGTGTCCCTCATGGGAAAGGACAGGTGAATTCTAATTGTTTTTTAGGGGGCAACACCCAAACAATTCCCCCCACCTTATTTGAGCCCCACTGCCACAGCCGCATCAACCTCTGCCAAAGATATTTTTTTTTCCTCTTTCTTTTTAAACCAAAACCTAAATTTTTTTGGATTGGTGTCTGATAAAGCTACCTTGGCACATGTGTACCCTCACCACTGTATTACGGTTAGAGTTTTTTTTCTGAAGTGCCTCTTTATGTATTACTACTAAAAAACTAAGAGGGTTTTGTGTTTTGCAATAACATTGAAAATTAAAAAGGGCCTTTATTTCATTTTTGTTTTATTTATATATATATGTGTTCCTTTTTGAACATCCTAGTTGTGCCCACTTGGTGCCATTGGGGTTTGCAATACATGGTCACGTCTTCGATTCCTTGGTCATGAAATTTATTCTCATGGTGCCAGTGTGAGACTCCTTTTGATCAGTGCTGATGTAATTAGAGAATGTGTTCTGTATGGTGTGCATTTTTTTTTTTTTTTTTAACTCATTTTTTTAAAAAGCAATCTCCAAAAAAAGATTGTGAATGTGTCAAGTCTGTCAAGAAACTTTTGAGCTAATAGTGAACTTAGTAGGAATGAGAATGTTTAGTAGTAGAACAGGAAACAAAAAAAGTTTTTATGATGTGTGTATATATATATAACTATGGAAATATGCAATAAAAACACCACTTAAAAGATGGAAGTTGGGGGGCTGCAGTTTTTGTCTTTGTAATAACTCAATCTGATTTAAGTGTTCTCAGTGTCAACTCAGGCTTGGACATTGACAAGGTGCAGAGCAGCTTGCAGCAGGGGGTCTGGTGCGTCCCCCTTCACTGTGTTAGGGGCGGATTTTTGCCTGAATTCTGACCTGAAACTGAGCCACAGAACTCTTCTTTTGTGCACTCCATGGCCACCCCGAAGATGTGTGTGCCGGTCACACTGTCATGCGATATTGGATGCGAGGAAACCCGCATTAAATTCACAGGTGTGAACCCAGCCTTAAAGTGGTTGTAAACCTTTACAACACACTTTTGAAAGCCTAGATTAAGGCTTACCTGTAGGTCCAAGAAATAGCTCCTAAACCTACACGGTTTAGGAGATATTTGCCAAAAGACAGGCCGTAGACAGCGGCGCGCAGGCGCACTGAGCGTGGCACCCATCGACGGCGATATGCCGCGCGTGGCGGCTCCCGTGCGCATGCGCGGGAGTGACGTCATCGCGGCTTTGCCGAATGACAGCGGTGGAGCAGCGAGACCCACCGAGAAGATGGATGCACCGGACTACAGGGGGACAGCGGTGATTTCGCTGGATCCTGTGTCAGGTAAGTGACAAATAATGGACTACTATGCAATGCATAGTAGTCCATTATGCTTTACCTTTGCAGGGAATGAAAGAGGAAGTAAACTCATCAGGGTTTACTTCCTCTTTAAGGTGTATGCACTAAATCCCTATGTTTTCTAAAACTTATATAAAACTCAAAATTTACTTTCAAAAGCTTTCAGTATGTTTTAAAGAATAAGTTCACTTTTTGTAACATGTTACAGATGCACACTTTGAAATGTGGGATCCTGTCCGGTGGCATCATTCATAGTGTTCTGTGAATGTGAAAACTACAGGCACAAACAGCCTTTGCAGCTATCGGCTTTTACTTCTTAATGAACTACCAGGATGCAGTTAAGCGTTCTAGGTAATTCATTGAGTTTTCCTGCTCATACAAGGTACAAACAGACAGCTTACAGACTGTCTATAAATAACCTGGCATTGCACCCATGATTTGCTGATCGGGGGTGCAATAGTTTGCTGGCTCATGGTTAAAAAAATGTTTTACCTGCAAAAAGATGTGCATTTATTTATATAAAGGTGAACTTATCCTTTTAAATCTGCAGTTTTGAAAATACTTGGTGATTCTGATATCAAAGCTCTTGTGGGGGTACTTCCTGTTACAAGGTTACAATGCTCTGTCCTTGTCCAGCAATTGTGTTGTGGGTGCCAACAAACGTATCAGATGTATTCACTGTTCAGGCACTGGAGCAGCTGAGGGTGTTGCGGCAGCCCAAGTACAAAAGCTGGCAACAGAAATTCTATTAGATTTCTCACATTCATTCCATAGACACAATTGGTAGACAGGACAGGGCATTGTTATTTTAGAACAGGAAATCTGTAAGTATTTAGCTAGCCATACTCTACCGCTGAGGGATTTTCATTGTGCTTGCTGCATAATATATATAAAAAAAAAAAAAAAAAAAAAAAAAAAAGCAATTCGTCCATGGGAGGGAGATCCCCTCCACGCCAGTAATGTTGAGGGCAGTTAGGCAGACGTAGAGGGTGTCCCTGTCTATTTTAACATGTTATTTTAAGAATGTAAGCATGCCTGAAACAAACCCAACAAATCAATTTTGTCTGGATTGATCCTTTAAATCACACCATACCATCCTCTGAAAATTCTAGATGGCTGTCTATGTTAAGGCCTCGTTGTGAGCGTCAGATAAACAGCATTTTCCTACATTACAATGGGGTCTATATACTAATTAGTCATAACTTTATGACCACTGACAGATAACAAAAAATAACATTCATTATCTCATTACAAGTGGCACCTGAAAATGGGTGGATATAGTATGCAGCAAGTGAATATGTTATCCCTGAAGTTATAGCATAAAAATGGGCATCAGTTTGTTTATGGGACTTCAAAGCTGTAGCCTGATCAGGGTGACCATCCTGACCCATGTCCACAGCCAAAGTGCCTACAATGGGTATGTGAGCATCAGAACTGGACCAGGGAGCAATGGAAGAAGGTCTGATGAATCATGTTCATGATTCACACACAGGTGTGTGCGTTACTTATCCGGGGGAAGAGATAAAGTATGGGGAAAAAAATTCAACTCGCCAGAGGCAGCGAGATGCTTTGGACAATGTTCTGCTTGGCTCCTGCCATTCATGTGGATGTTTCTTGACACGTACCACATACCTAAACATTGTTGCTGACCAAGTACATCCCCCTTTGTAGACACATCCCATAATGGCAGTAACCTCTTTTAGCAGGATAATGTACCCTGCCACACTGTAAAAATGGTTCAAGGAACACAATGAGTTTGAGGCATTGACTTGGCTACCACATTTTCCATGACATTTTTGAATTCTCTATGAAATTCAATCAAGCATCTGTGGAATGTGCTAGAAAAACAAGTCCGATCCACGGAGGCCCTACCTCACAATATACAGGACTTAAAGGATCTGCTACTGACAGGTTGGTGCCAGATACTACAGAATACTTTTGGAGGTCTAATGGAGTCCATGCCTAGACAGGTCAGGGCTGTGATCATAAAGTTATGGCTGATTCGTTGTATAGTTTAATAGCAGATACACAAAATGATTCTTTGCTGCCATCTAGTGGACATTTAAGTGTATGCATAATAAGATATCTGCTATAGTTATACTTTGATCTAAAAAAAAAACTGAATGCCAGTTTCAGGGCTCAGGTTAATGGGTGTTGTCTTCCTGCATTTGTAACTCGCCTCAAATGCAGGTCAGTAAAATTCCATTTAAAAGCACTGTGCACATGGCAGTTCATAGCCTGCACATGATCTGCTTTGTGTTGCACCACGTCTTTGGATGGAGCATATCCTAATTAAAGAGCATTTGAATTGCAGCTTTCCTGTTAAAGTCTACATTCTCCATTTCAACCACTTATGTTGAAATGGAAAATGCAGCATTTAACTAGAATGCCCGTTGACCTTGAGCTGACTGTCTCCTTCAGGAAAGCCTCTGTGCCACACGTATGTGTTTTACAATTCTACAGAGTTGGGAATGTGTTATTGACGCTATGCTACTGCACTGACATTCTAAGGAGTGCCAGTGCTGGGAAACTGGTCTAATAGTTAGGGTGCACTCCCCACTGTCAGACAAAATAATCATTTTCCTTGGAGAATGCTGCACACCCTTCACATTGTAGAGCCAATTCAGATGGTTACAGAGCTTCTAATGTCTTTGAAAACATTAGTGACTGGTCTCATGCATTTTTCAAGGCATTGCTGTACTGATCAGCATTTGTGCAGTGCGCTGTTTGGTGCCACTCATATAGACTGATACCCCAACACAACAAAAGTAGGGGCCACTGCACCCATAGCACACATTGTTGTGATGAACTGTGTTTAAACAAAAAAGCACAGGTCCAGTTTTTCATATGCAAGCCCATTCTTAATGGCCTGTCTTAACACAATGCACAACGTTTCACATTAACATGCATGAATTGTATAGTGTGGAGGTGCCTTTAATTTTTCTGTTTCACAAAAGTCCCTTGCCGTATCAAAATTAAGGTTAATTTAAATGAATCTTTATAGGTAAATTGCAAACATTTTAAGGTAACCAATCTGTAGATTCTTACCTGGATCTGTTCTACAGATAGAGGCAGGTTGTTCTAGTACATTTTACATTCTGTGGTGGTTGGTAGGAGATTCTACATGCTGAATTCATGTGATTAGCGCCAGTGCTGCCATATAAGAACAACTGCTGGAAAAATGATGAACAAAGTATAAGAAGAGGAAATGACATTTATGGGGGTCTTCTGCATTCACCGTAGCGTCTGAATTTTTAGCTTCTGCAATCAACAAGAACAGACTCGCACTGCTGCTCTTTTCCAGGGCAACAAAATCACATGAAAACCATTCCCTATTAAATCCTATGTACCTGTTCACACTGTAGGTGTGCTTTGAAAAGTCCTGCATTGACTTACAATGGAAAGTGTAGTTCTTCAAAAGGGCACCTTCCATTGTAAGGCAATGGGGGATGCATTAAAAGTGTGAAAAGGCTGTAAGCTTCACAAAAGCGCAGTGTGAAAGGGGCCCTAAAGGACTACAGGTTCTTTGGTACAAGTTGTCCATTAAGGCAAGGCTGTTGCACACCACCCGAGAGCAGCCCACGTGATCCAATTTTTACCACTGTCCAGTGAACTTCACTATGTGGCAGACGCTGTACTCACCAGGACTGCTGAAGACCAGCAGAACAGCTCCCTATAGGAATGAATAGAGGCCGTAGTGAATGTGCAGGATAAAGGGAACACTTTGTGAAGAAAGGCTGTGTGGCTCTGGGCAGGGGCCACACACAAGAAAAAAATAAAAAATAAACACACAACGAGGACAGAGGTAAGAACTGAAGCGGGGGGGGGGGGGGGGGGTTGGGGGGAGAGAATATGTCATGATTAATGGTACAATTGTCCTTTAACGCAATGCACATATAAAAAAAAAAAAAAAAAAAAGGGGTGTTACTGAGCTGTGTGAAATGGGACCTAAACATTATTCTGTGCAGTTACACAAGCAAAAACAAAAAAAAAACACTACTGGACCACCATTAGCATTTGCTGCATTCAGACCTTTATTGGCTTAGTTTACAAAATAATATACATCCACTTCTCACAAATAGTTAAAAAGTTCAATAAAACCCATTTTCTTAAATACTGTACAAGAAAAAAATACTGGCATTTGATATAACCTTTAGGATATCCTTTTTCTGCAATGCCAAAAACTTTAAGGCATTTTTGAGATTATAAACCAGAAAAAAATAAAAACATAAAAAGGGGGCGCTCACTTGAAAAATAAGATTTTGTGCAATGATTTACCCCACATTTATGTTAAATTTTAATTTTTTTTTTTTTTTTTTTAGAACAAACCGTGACCTGGCACTCTGGAATAGAGCGAATGAGGCAATAAAGAGTGTTTTAAATAAAAAGGAAATAACATTTGGCACATATGTCAAAACTAGTAACCTTACAACCTGATCTGAGAAAAAAAAGACAAAACACTACCAAGGCAGAGCTCATTCAGAATATGCTTGGAGCTGGTCCCTGTCTGCAACTGTGTGTTGGGCCATAAGAGGCCTGTTCATATAACATCAACCCCAAGGAGCATAGCCAGAAGATGACACTTAAAGCTGCACTCCCTTGAATTACTTAAATTGGCAGTATATAAATATATGAAGATAATATTTATATTACTTTTGTGTATTGTCTCGACTATGGATGTATTAATAACCTCCCGATCGTTATCTTTATTATCCCGATTATAATTGAGATAATTAATATGGTTTTCTTCATATTATATTTGGATACTATTATCTATGTATCTAAATACTGTAACTGATCTGTTATTTAGTCATAATTTCTGTCATTTGTCTTGATAAAAATTTTAAAACTTTAATAAAAACTATTGATTAAAAAAAAAAAAAAAGCTGCACTCCTGCCACCTTACCCTGTACAGCAAGGGTTAAATTGCTCATTGTGTCTGGGACTAATAGGGTGAAATACATATTCCTTAGTGCCGGTTCACACAGGGGCGACTCAGATCCGACTTCAAGTCGCCCCAAGTCACCTCAGGTCGCACAACATGTAGAAATCAATGTAAGTGAATGAGAGCTGTCTTAATGCATGCTACTGAAGTCGCTCCGACTTCAGAAAAGGTTCCTGTACTACTTCAATCCGACTTGTAGGCGACCGGTACCCATTGATTTCAATGGAGGTCGCCTCCAAGTCGGATCTCTGTCTATACGGAGGCGTCTCTCACAGAATTATCAGCTCTCAAAAGGAGTTGCCCCCTGAGAGCTCATGCTCTGATTGGCCACAGCAAGTCGCCTGGCCTGGGGCGACTTAAAGTAGTGTTGTAAGTCGCGTCCAAGTTGCCTCCAAAAGTTGTGTTGCCCCTGTGTGAACCAAGCCTAACCCTCCTTGACTGAAGTGAATTTAACCCTTGCTTCGTGGGACTACATAGTCATTTTTGACTGCTGTCTGGATATTGATAAAAATATGCTATATCTGATCATAAGAAACCCCCCCTAAACATTAGAATTTGATTTAAAATAAATCCGACATGTAAAGTAAAATCAGAGAGTCGCAGACAAACAATGCAGAAGTCCATCTTAAATTTGCAATGTCTTTACTGAGTAAGAAGTAAACAGTGTGGCAACCGTCCGACACAAGTAATAAAAACGTGGCCTCTGCTGTAGGTGCCTCAGAGGACAGCAGTACTGGGAAAAATACGGAGGCTGCCATCAATGTTCTTATGAGAATGCTAGTTAACTGGCTGTCATGCTGATCAGTGCAAAGCATATAGATTAGAAAGTCAGAACTCCCTGTCTGCATCTTTTTCATATCAGTGGCTCAGGGAATATTGAAGCATGACTGCCAGGCAACTAGCATTTTCAGAAGACAGCAATGTCCGCCCTGCATATGCTCTCACTACAGGTGTCCTTTATGCTTCATTACTGTAGCAATTTTAATTAATTTATTTTTTAAATAAGCTGGGGCCCCACAAAATGCTCTAACATTTGGGATATGGAAAGAGTAAGCCTGTCCCCTCCCCAGTACAATTTTGCATGAGATTGTTTAGGGATCATGCACATTAGGGGCAGATATAAAATGTTGTGGTTCATTACTGCACATGTTATCACTGCCTGACTATCAACAGCATGAGAAGTGTGTGTGGCCCCCCAACAGCCAACGACATTCTCTCCTTTATCTTTTGTTTAGCACTTATTAGCAGATGAGTGTTTTTGATGGGCAACACAAATACTTTTCAACACTCTGGAAATGTGAGGACTATGATGATGCTGCACCCCAATGTACAAAAGCAGGGCAGGAACACACACAAACCTAGTTTTTGCCAAGTGTAAATTACTTTAACATTGTTAGTTATGGCTTGCTATGGGTTACTATACACTACTCCTCCACTTTTTAATAAACTTTCATTAAGTCTGCGCACAAACAACAAACTCTGCTTAAAGCGGAATTCCAGGAATTCATCTATTTAGACTTAATTCATGGTCTGCATGAAGTTTTTACAAACGAGGTGCCTGTCACCTCACCTATTCACATTGACAGGTGATCAATGTGCTCCAGAAGATACCTTTGAGAGCTCCTGCATTGTTTACTGTGGTACCAGTTACTTCAAGAGCAGAATCACTGGAACTGCTTATGCACGCCCATTCACAGAAGCCTTTGTATTATGTGAACTCATTTACAAAATGGGGGCTCCCGTGAATGGGCAGCAGAGGGGAGTTTGGTCACAACTGGACACCCGGAGGTGACATGCACCTAATTGGACTCAGTGTTGCCAGCAATTTTTAAAAAGTTGCTGAATTCCTGGAATACAGCTTTATTGGTAACTTATAGTCATGTTGGAGCAAACCTGAATATGATCACCAAGCAGTAAAGCAACATTTAATAGCTAGAAGGCAACTGCAAATGCCTCTAATCCTCTTTGCAGCAACCTGGAAAACCTGTAACCCTTGATACACAAACAATCAACTTTCTGACTTGACCCTTCCTACTTTATGCATCCAACTATTGGTCCAGCCCTGTGATGGGTGGTTTCAACCAACAGCAAAGATCATGAGGCAGGGAGGAAGCATGACATATAGGCAGCCGTTAAAAATGAGAATCTAAAAGTGCCAAAATATGGAGCAATGTGGTAAATGGAAAACTTGCATAGGAAAAAAAAAAAAAGTAATGCAACAATAGTGATTTAGAGAACAAAAAAATATGTACTTGCTTTAGATTCCCATAAATTAGCTGTCAAATCATTCAAACAAAAGAATCTCCGCTCGCAAAAAAAACATGGCACACAATGGAAATGTATAATGGTATGAACAACATAAACCAAGGCCAAAACAATATCACATATAGGCTTATCGTATAGATTAACACATTAACACTACATAGTACTAAAGAGCATTATTTCATGAACATTCGCAGTGTACAACTAAAGTGAACCTGTCACCAAACTCTGCCCACACATTTTAATGGCACCCATGTGAACCTTTAATAACATGAAACTTGGTTTGATGAGGCTCCAGAAAATCCTCATAATCTGGGACCACATTGTATAGTAACAAAATGTGCCCTAAAGTGGTTGTACACCCTGTACAACTACCTTTACCTACAGAAAGCCTATAATTAAGGCTTACCTGTAGGTGCTTTAAATATCTCCTAAACCTCCACGGTTTAGGAGATAGTTACTAAAAAGCCGAAGCGCCGATGTCATTGGCACGTGCGCACATCGTGCCATTTCTAATAGGGGTCATGCCGTGACTGGCGGCTCTCGCACGCATGCGTGGGAGTGATGTCACGCGACTCCGGGCAGTCACAGAGCCGGAGTTGCGGCCCCCCGGAAGAGGGGCAAAGATGGACGCTCCCTACTAGTGAGCACAGGGGAGACATTGGGCTTTGGTTTCAGGTAAGTGACACATCATGGGCTACTATGCATCGCATAGTAGCCCATTTCGCTTTACCTTTGCGGGGAAATAAAGAGGAAGTAAAACCCACCAGGGTTTACTTCCTCATTAAAGGATGAGTTCATGTTTACAAAAAAATAAAATAATAAAATGCATTTTTGTTAGGAGCCTGGAAAGCTTTGCACCCACAATCAGCAGCTTGTAGATGTAATGTCACGCTATACAGGCAGGCAGTTACACTGACCGGGAGACTCAATGAAAAAACACAGCACTCAACAGTGCCCTGGTAGTTCACTGAGATGTTGTGAATTTATTGAAGTTATTCTTGGTACCTGGTACCCAATGACTCTACTGAGGCAGACAACATGACACTTCTTAGCAAATGCTGAAGCCGTGTTCCGGAAAAAGAAAAATTATAAATAAATATATGTATATGTATGCATGTTCCCCTGTAGTGGGGCTGCCCTGCAGTGCAATTTTATAGGCTTGTTTAGGTCTCATGGGGGTTGCAAAAAGTACTTTTACTTACCCAATCCTGTAGGACCAGTCCCCAGAGCCTCTTCTCCCCTATGTAGTGGCAGCTGGATGCCCTCTGACATCATGGAGATCAATGTGGAGCCCATAGCCCTACATTGGATGTGAGGAGACCAAGGGACAGTCCACTGCAAAAGCACAAGAGGTAGAGGCGAGCACCAGCCGTAAGGGGGGTGGAGGATTGGGTAAGTACACTGCTATGAGTGGCCCCTGGACCTAAACAAGCATTTAATCCTTGCAGTGCAGGGCAGCCCCACTACAAAAGTGGATTATTTTGAATAGAGTGAGGGAAGATGAAAATAGTTGGAAGAGTTGGAGTACACAGGCAATTTCTTTACTAGTGTGCTCCTCGCCCGTCAACGCCTTGTGATTACTTGCTAGAAATTAGCAACCAATCACGACACATATATAGCAGCACTGAATCAGTAATGGTCCAAATCTGTGTGGCTAGGGAAAAAAAATTGAATAAAAAAAACTGGGCAGAAAACAGTGGAGGGCCAGTTCACAATAGGGATGCACCGAATGTTTTTTTTGGTGCCGAAACCGATACCGAAAATAAATCTTCCTTGATCCCCGGAAACCGAAAACAGCACAGATATCGAAATTGACCGTTTAAAAAAAATATTTTTATACAGGAGATGATCAGAGACTGGGGACATGGTATAGGAGATGGTCAGAGACCTGCTACAGGAGATCAATGCAGCCTCACTGTGCCCAGCAGCTTACCAGTGCCCGTGATGTAGCCTGCACCTCACCAGTGCATATAAACATACACACACATAAAAACATACACATATAACACACAGAGGCATACAAGCACACATATAAGTCTTTTTAAAAATTGGCAGCTGCAGCTCCTCCTGTACCTTAGTCTCCATGCTGGGTACTGCACTCTAGGGGGAGGCAGAGAGCACAGCACACACTACGGCTCTCCCTTGCTTTCACTTTCATAGTAAACAGCGTGCCCAAGCTCCTGCACACATCGCCACCGCTGGAGAGAGGGGGACTTAACAGCGAGACCCCACGGGCGCCTGCAGCATGGGTGAGGAGGAGAGACTAATGACACCCCTGTGATGGGTGGGGCCAATCCCAGCAGGCCCCGTCCCATTTTCAGCGCCAGTATCAGTGAAAATTTGCTTCCGGCTTTTTGCCGAAAGGGCCATTATGTTTCGGCGGGCGAAATTTCGGTGCATCCCTAGTTCACACCATAGAAACACACTCCAGATGCTTTTCTGTGTGAGCGTTTTTGATGCAGTCCATTGCATCCCCCCCCCCCCCCTTTCTAAACCTTAAATAAGGGCACGTGTGTTTGTGCGTTTTACAGCGTTCCTGTACAGTCCAGGAAAAATGCAGCAGGTTCTACTGGTGTAAAACTATGCCAAAAAATAAAAATTTAAAAAAAAAACACAACACACACATCACTGGACTGCATGTAGTGTGAAGTGGCCCGGAGAGAATGTGGCCATCTTGGCAGAAAGTCAAGCAAATGGTTTTTGGCACATGTAGCCCTCACGCTACAGAACTTGAGAGACACTTGTTTAAAGTTATTTCTGCCCAACACTGATAACCAGGGTCTACACTGAATTTTCAAGCATTCGATAATAGCGGCCATGTGACTTGCATTAGGCAACAAGTACACCATAGTTTAGAATAGTTGTCAAACGTGAGGACCTTGGCCAAATTTCAAACCAATTCATTACAAAAAAGTGGATACTGGGAAAATTTATTCTTTTACAAAATTAATTTACTTGCAGTCAAAGATTTAAAAACAAGCAATCCCAGAACTCTCTAGCTACTTGCACTGTGAAGGAATTCATCCTTAAAAAGGAGAAGTATGGGTATTTGGCCATACTTCTTATATGGATCACAGGAATGAAGTTCGTTCTGCACGCCTGTGACCTATTTTCAGCCAACAGCGGGCTCAAGTCTGCTGATGTCACCGAGCCAGTCCAGGCTCTGGAAATATTCTGACCATCTGGTCAGGATCCACCCAGAAGCCTGGACCAGCACCTAGCTCAGGCTCTCAGCAATCTGCTGAGAGCCTGAGCTAGGCTCTCCCACTCCCTCTCTAGGCCAGTGCTCCAATGAAGCTGGAAGGGAGCGCAGAGAACCGCTCACTCTCATGGCTCTCTGCTCAGAGAGGAGGGGGAGAACTGAGCGATCAGCCAAGGTGGATCGCTCAGTTCTCACTGCAGAGTCAGCAGGGGACAGATGCAGCATTGGATCGATACCACATCTATTTAAGCATAATTTTTTTTTTAAATACCGAACTTCTCATTTAAAGACCTGTCACAAATCCAATGCCACCGGCAGGGAGAGATCTCAGAAACAATGGTGTCCAGAGCTGCAGGGAAAGCAAAGACAGTAGCAGCTGCATAGTAGTCAGTGCTGGGCAAGGCTGAATATTAGACAGAATGGAGTACAAACAATCCTGCAATAAAAATTCTTACATACAAACCAACCAACGTTTTTTACCTTCATGCATAGAATACATGAAGGGAAAAAAAAAAAAAAAAAAAAAAAAAACACAACAAACCCTTCTGCCTTCACAACTACTTTAAAGAGGAGTTCCACCCAAAAATGGAACTTCCGCTAATCTGATTCCCCCCCACCCCGATGCCTTTTATGGGGGGGGGGGGGGTACCTGTTTGACAGGTACCCTATCCACACTTCCGTCAGACCTCGCCACAGCACAGTACATCAGAAGTCCGGGCCCCTTCTCCTTCCCCAGCTGTTAGGCCAGTGAGAGAGCGATTCGCACATGTGCAATAGGGACCCAGCTGTGAAGCCGCACGGCTTCACTGCCAGGTTCCTTTATCAGCAATGGCAGTGGCAGCACTCAAGAAATATATTCAAGAAAGAAACAGAAATATTGGCTGGAGTGCTGACAACTGAATTCCAGGACAGGCAACTGCACTAATATTAAAAGTCAGCAGCTACAGTGTGTGTGTGTAGCTGCTGACTTTTCATTTTTGGAGGGAAAAGGCGGAACATCACTTTAAGCATTGTATTAAATAGGAGATGTATGAAAAGTATCCTATACAATTTAGTGCAAGACAGAGGAGTGACATTTTGTCATCAAAGCATTTCTGGAAAGGAAGTAATCAGTAAAAATGACTATTCATGTCTAGCTCACCCTACAGGCGTGCCAGTAAATGGAGAGAACTTCCATAGGATTACCAAGATAAAGAGCCAAGTACATCCATTATAAAGCAGAGAAGACTGTTCCCTTCAGACATTGAAAAGCAGCTGTCGGGGGTGCACCCCAGAATTAGAAATTACAAAATGACATAGAAGAGCTTGCAAATGGCCACTCAGGGGTCTTTCAATGAGTACCAATGAATGGAGAAAAAAAAAAGTGTGTTTTTTTTCTTCCAACAAATGTTTCTGAAGGGGTGCCGCTCACCTCTATCAAGGCAGGCCTATCCTTTACAGTCAAAGAAGCTGCCATCATAGCCTCTGTTAAAGTGGAATTTTAGTCTGAAAATTAAGTCCTGCTAGATCACTTCAAGCTGGTTCCTTTTGCAGGTATAGCTACAGTATGTAAAACAATAAAAAGAAGTGTCTATACTGTTTAAAATCCAATAATACACAGTCCCCCCCCTACTCTGCACATGCTCAGTTGCTCTGCACTTTTAGGCACCACTGAATTTGTAGAGGCTGATCTGCTGACAGTCTTAAAAGTAGAATTAGACCCTCCTATCCTTTACAACCAAGGAAACTACTTCTGTTTGATCTGCAACTGCCATGGTGTTGCACATGTGATCAGTTATGACACCAGACATTTCATGGTAGGAGTTTGGTTGAGGATACAAGCAAATGTGACAGTCAGGAATTCTGTCATTCCAGGAATATAACTGTTATTTGAAACCGTTAAATTGATGGGTTTAGTTCTGATTTATGATTTACTGCTGCTCTGGGCTACAGCAAAATGGCAGCCTCCAGCAAGAAGAAACCAGAGCAAAGCTGGAGGCAATTTACAGCGCACACTAATTTTAGTAGCATCATTTTTAATGTGAAATGCATGTTCCTCGCATTATAAATTTCCTTAAGTTATAGATAAAGTTCCATTTTAATCTGCAGCTGCCCTGGTGTTGCACATGTGATCAGTTATGACACCAGACATTTGATGCTTAACAGTTTGGTCCAGAGCAGAGGCATCTGTGACAGTTATGATTTAAAAGTTATGAGAGCAGCAGGAGCGGAGGGGGCTGGCATTGACACAGGGGCAGACAGACAGGTAGGGCAGGAGCACATGAGGGCTGGAGGATGATGGAGGCACATAAACGAACCATGGTGTCAGGGCTCAGCAGCCGTGATATACTGTGGTCAGTTTACAGGGGGGGGGGGTATAGCAAGGCAGGATCAGCCAGGTGTTACAGGGGGGGTTACATTTTTCCATGTTCCTCAACTAACAATTAATGTGACCCCTGTAACAAATACTATGATGACATTTGTATCTCCAATTGAGAACAGTCAATACTAAAAAGACACGCACAAATCGTATCTTTCGTTTTTTTGTTCCGTCTTATTGTTAATTCAATTCAGGGAGAGTTTGTAATTCGGGTTAATTCTTTGCATAACAGCTGTCAGCAGCCTTCATAGAGAAAACAACTGAAACAGAGGTCTGCCACCTGGCTGCAAGTGGTAAATTAGAAATATTAAGATCCAAATACTTTGTTAAAAAGAAATAACAGGGAACTATTCGTGCAAAAGCAAATGTAAAATATTTCTACATGAAAAAGCAATTACTTGATGATCGAAGGGGGTTTGGTTAGGTACAATGGTCTCTTCTGTACATTAAGGCCGGGTTCACACCGCTGCGATGCGGGAACGCCGCGAATCCGCGGCGTTTTCCCGCATCGCATTACTCCCGCCGGCAGTTCACACTGCCCTATGCGGACGGCTGGGAGTGTCAATGTTATGTTAATGACACCCCCAGATCCGTCCGCATATCGCAGTGCGATCTGCTGACTCGCACAGGAATCGGATCGCATGGTGTGAACCCCCATGCGATCCGATTCTGTTGCGGACCAAAAAAAGGGTCCCGTGCGAGTTTGCTGCGGGAGCGATGCGAATTCAGCCATACTATCTGTATGGCTGAACTCACATCGCTACGGAGATCGGATGTGATTTGCGGTGCGAATCACATCCGGATCTCCCCCCGCAGCAGTGTGAACCCAGCCTTACAGTGAACTTTTTCCTTCAGCCAGCACACCTTTCCCCCATACAGTCGGATCTGGGAGAACTGGACATAAAACATTTGGGAATCATGAGTGTACACAAAAGATAATTGACTACAGTGAGCATGTGCATAGAACCTCAACAGTGCTCTTTGCTAGGATTTTCAAGATTTTTTTTTTTAATTGGCAACACATTATAAAATGATTGTAGACGTGAGAAGACCTAGCAAAAAAAAAAAAAAAAAAAACACAACACACACTTTCTACAGAAATGCACATACCCTGTTTCCCCTAAAATAAGACCTAGTGTGATTGTCGGTGATAGCTGCAATAAAAGCCCTACCCCCCAAATAAGCCCTAGTTAAAGTCCTTGTAGGTCTTCTTTTCAGGGTAGGGCTTATTTTTGAGGAAACAGAGTAAGGCTTATTTGGGTGGTAGGGCTTATATTGCAGCCAACACCGACAATCACGCTAGGTCTTATTTTAGGGGAAACAGGGTATAGACGTATAGTCAGGAATGAGGAACATGTCCCAGATATAGAAGGACCAGCTGTTGGTGTGGTCTGCACTCCTTTCCACATGATAAATTAAGGGAATCTGGTGATCACATCATATGGCACTGCATGGTAGCGACACAACCAAGTTAATATGTGCACCGCCTTGCGCAAACTTTGGCACTTCAACTTTTCTTTAATAAAGTGCATAAACCCATAGCAACCAATGGGAAACCATCTCCAATTAAGCCTAATTTATTAAACGTGAAAGAAAAGGGGTCTCTTCTCCCTCAGCTCATCAGATTCAAAAGTGTCCCTGGGAAATGAGAGCCGAAATCTGAATCTGATTTACAAAAAAAAAAAAAAAAAAACAGAACACGGACAATCCCCATTTTTGACACTTTGGAGAAATGACATCCATTTTTTTGACTAAATTTACAAAAGCTAAAAGTTACAAATGCACACAACAACCCAATCAGTATCCTAGCCAACAGCCAGACTGACCATTCATTCATGTTTACTGGAAACTTGGATATAGGTAGGCAAATAGAATATTATACAGCCTCAGACAAAAACCATCAAAGGTCATTAGAAGGCAGTGGATTTGTAGGACACACAATCAGGAGTATCTAGAGACAAAACTGCAGACTACTGGCCCAACTCCATCTGATAAACGTGATGCAGAGACAAGAGACAATTTGGACCCCTTGAGCATGGGGGGCCTTATGTGTTCAGGGACGAATGCCCTAAATGCACGGGGCCCCAAGCGCAGGCATCACTTGATGCAGCATTCAGCCACATCCAACCACAACCTGTCAGATTTTGACAGGCTGCGGGGCTGAACATTGCACTTGTTCCTTCTGGGTGCGCTAAAATGTCGAGAGGGATGCACTGCAGCTGGATGGCCCTGTGTGCAAGGGGCCCCAAAGACAAACTCCAGCTACATCTGTCAGTTTTATGGTGACAATGGTGATCTGAATTACCCACGAAAAACGTGTAAAACACTTGAAGGATTCGCTCTCAGCTTTTTGGGTCAACAGATTTTAAAGCAGGGTATACACGCACAGGGAGCACGAAAAAAAAAAAGCCTTGTTATTGTATTCTGACAGTGGGGGCACAGGCAATTACTTATGTCCCATGCTAAGCCATGTTTTGCCAAGACAGGGATGCACAGATGTTGCGTGCATCCCTATGCCGGTGTTCTATCGAATAGTGCCCTCTGTCGAAGAGTGCCTGCGCAGTACAGAAGGGCAGTCCAGCTGATTTCCTAATCGGCTGACGTGGCGTTACCATAGCGCATGCGCACAATGTAGGAGGCATTTTTCAATGGGAGATACCATTTGACAGACACAATTGAAAGCTATTCAAACTGCAGAGGGAGATCCTAGTTGTGCCTCGCTGTTGCGGGGTGGATTTACAGTGTGCTGAAGGTAGGGATTTGTGTCTGTTGCAGGGCGGGTTTGGTGTGTTGAACGGCGGGTTTTGCCTGTGTCCAAGGGGGAGTTGCAACACAGACAAAACCCGCCCTTCAACATACCCATAAACCCACCCTGCAACAGCGAGGTACAATCTGACAACTATGGTCTCCCTCCACTGTTTACATAGCTTCCAATTGTGCCCATCGAAAAAGGTCTTACGATGTGCGCATGTGCCATAGTGATGCCACTCCAGCTGATTGGTAAATCTGCCGGATTACCCTTCCATACTGTGCAGGCACTTTTCGACAGAGGGCACTATTCGATAGAACACCAGCAGTCCCACAGATGTCTATTGGGATATGCAGCTGCACAGACACAGGTTTTGTCGCACTGCGACATCCATGTGTGTTCATGGCCCAGGAATGCACTCAGGGTGAGTTTGAGGACACATGCCCCCATCCACGTGAGTCACATTGAGACACAGCAGCTGTGTCCCAGCAGCCACGTGTCCCAATGGGACTGCTGGCATGGGGATTCATGCAACACTTATGCATCCTGTGCCAGCAAAACATGGCAAAGCATGGGACACAGAAGTATTCACCTGTGTGAACCAGGCCTCAGAGGAATGGCAAGCACTGCCACTTTCCATTGATTATACGAATTTCTTTCCTTCCAGCATGGCAGAATACAATAATTACTGCCAGCGGCTATAGCTGCTAGCAGTACCCATGTGTAGAAAAATCTGATATGCTGGTTGTATCGATCAGCTTAGGTAAAATCGGCCTGCCCATACATGGTTCAAATCTTGGCAGTCCCTGCTGAACCAGCCGAGATTCAAGCCATCTATGGCCAGCTTAAGAGCTTACATTTCAAGTACATAAGAGAATAAGAAAGGAAAGCAATCAGATGACATTGCACTGCCATACAGTATTACATTTATCAGAGAGGTGGAAACGGGTGTCACATTTTTACACATTGCTGTAAACTTTTCCAAAAACCAAGAAGAAGATGGTTTCCTGCTGATAAAAGAGGATTCTCATGGTTTTGCTGGCCACATCCTACAAAATAAAAGAAAAAGATCAGATAATGCTGGTTATGTCTCCCATTTGATTCTGCGATCCTCCGATGCTGCACGTTTCATATGATACACTGTGTCAATACCTGACTGGATTTTGGTCTGTAACCTTGTATAGCCTTGTGCTCCTCGCTGCCAATACTTGGGTTGTAAAACTGATATGGTGGACATAAAGAAATCCTGGTGATCACAAATAAGGATATTCTGATCCAATACTTGATATTCCGGGGGGGAACATTTTTATTTAGGTTTTCCTCAAGCGGTCTACCTGACCAGAGTTCGTCACCCAACCAGTGGGCAATACTAGAAGAAAACCTCAAAGGCTTGTGTCTGCAGTCTCAGATTTAATGCCGGGAGGCTCCGACATGGTGTCCGCTTGGCCATCCCGGCAAAAGAGCACAGTGGGGTTCTTGCAGGCCCACATGGCCACGTCCCCACCGTTGGCCGGACTAGACGAGGACACTCTGCTGCCTTGGCCATGTCTGTTGGTGTAGCGATCTCGAACAGGGTCGGCCCTACCCCTGACCTCCCGGCTCTGACCCTGCGTGCACAGGTAAGCGGCGATGTTCCTAGTCCTGTAGCCCTGCTCTCGGTTGCGCCCAAGCAGCATGGAGATGTTAGGGTTGCGGATGGCGTAGATGAGCGGGTTGATGGCCCCATTGGCCCATGCCATCCAGATAGCCACGGTGTCCATGAGCGGGGTGAAGGGGTAGTCGCCGGCGGCAGCTACCAGGCCCATGACACAGTAGGGCCCCCAGCAGCAGATGATGAAGACGATCATGATTAGCACAGTGGTGGCCGTCCTCATCTCGCTGTAGAAGCGCAGTAGGTGGGCGTAGGTGGTGACGGGCCGGACGCGGATCTCCGACAGCCGCACGGCCTTGCAGATGTTGTAGTGGCAGAAGCACATGAGGCCGAAGGGTAGGAGGTAGCAGAGGACGATGAGTGAGATGCTGTAGGTGGCCCCGAGCCTGGAGCCGGCGGAGTGGAACACGTACATGCAGTGGTAGTAGCCCCTCTTGTGAACCACCCATTGCTCCTTGGCCAGCAGGTACCAGGGGAAGGAGAAGCCCAGGGCCGCCAGCCAAGCCCCGGCCAACAGCTGTGTAGCCCTGGCGCGCCCCATCTTCTCACGGGGCTGGCGGACGATAGCGTAGTAGCGGTCCAGGCTGATGAGGGTCATGGTCAGGGTGGAGACGATGCCAAAGCAAGAGTTGAAGAAGCCATTGGCGAAGCAGAAGCGGTCCCCGAAGAGCCAGACCCCGCCCCGGGAGAAGAGCAG
Organism: Lithobates pipiens; assembly: GCF_037356315.1. Classification (NCBI taxonomy): domain Eukaryota; kingdom Metazoa; phylum Chordata; class Amphibia; order Anura; family Ranidae; genus Lithobates; species Lithobates pipiens. Next base: position 70,181,440 of record NW_027507791.1, on the reverse strand, counting down.
CACGAAGGAGAAGGGGAGGCACAGCAGGGCGCTGAGGAAGTCGGAGAGCGACAAGGACAGGATGAAGGCGTTGGTGACGGTGCGCAGCTGCCGGTGTTTGGCGATTACCAGGATAACGGCGCAGTTGCCCAGGCTCGACAGCAGAAAGATGGCCAGCAGCAGCAGAGCCTGGCATGCCACAGCCACCCCGTGCACCAGAGGGCTCCCTCCCCCCGCCTCCTCACCCGGGGAGCTCCGGTTGGTACCGAAGGAGGAGCCGTCCCTTCCCCCGGCCGCCGTGCCGGTGTTGCTCGGGCCGCCCAGCGCCGTCAGGTTGTCGAGCAGAGCCAGGTGGAGCTCCATGGGTCGCGGTGTGGCCGGGCGGAGGCATCCCTCAGGTCGCCCGCTTCCTCCTCTGCTCGCCGTCCCGGGGATGCTGCCAGCGCGAGCTCGCCGGGATCTGCGGGTGACGTCACACCGGTTACCAGGGCAACGCCAGCTCTGCCGGGCGCCTTCTACGCAAAGAGAGTGGAGGGGCATTAAAGAGCCCCAGACACTTCATTCTATGGACCGCCCGGGATGGCCGCACACCGCCATCGGTCACTCACATCTATACTATTCTTCTTCACTGCCACATAGAGGAGCTGGGCCAGCACAGTCATCAGACCAACTTGTGGCCTGATACATGTGCAGAGCAGGAAATTGGGTGTCAGGTGATGGGATCCGCTCTGTTTTACTGCCACTGATCTGATCACCAATAAGAATTGAGCTTATAAACCAGCACCCCCCACCACCACCAAGGAAGGAGGTTATAAACCAGCGCCCCTGACCACCAATAAAAAAAATTAGGTTATAAACCAGCGCCCCCAACCACCAATTAGGAAAGAGGTTATAAACCATGGCCCCCAACCACCAATTAGGAAGGAGGTTATAAACCTGCGCCCCCGACCACCAATAAGAGCTTATAAACCAGCACTCCCAACCACCAATTAGGAATGCGGTTATAAACCAGCAACCCCCAACCACCAATAAGGAATGAGGTTATAAACCAGCAACCCCCAATAAGGAACTATGTTATAAACCAGCACCTTCAACCACCAATAAGGAATGAGGTTATAAACCAGCACCCCCGACCACCAATAAGGAATGAGGTTATAAACCAGCACCCCTGACCACCAATAAGGAGTGAGGTTATAAACCAGCGCCCCTGACCACCAATAAGGAGTGAGGTTATAAACCAGCGCCCCTGACCACCAATAAGGAATGAGGTTATAAACCAGCGCCCCTGACCACCAATAAGGAATGAGGTTATAAACCAGCGCCCCTGACCACCAATAAGGAGTGAGGTTATAAGCCAGCACCCCTGACCACCAATAAGGAGTGAGGTTATAAACCAGCACCCCTGCCAACCAATAAGGAATGAGGTTATAAACCAGCGCCCCTGACCACCAATAAGGAGTGAGGTTATAAGCCAGCACCCCTGACCACCAATAAGATAGGTGGTTATAAACTAGCACCCCTGCCAACCAATAAGGAATGAGGTTATAAACCAGCGCCCCCTGACCACCAATAGGAGGAGGGTTTCAATAGCACCGTTTCTCAGCACCATTACTGACACCAATGTTGGGGGTTATTATTGTGTCCACTGATGGCTCATCTTCCTCATAAGGCTCCCTTCACAATGGAAGGCAGTGCAGGAAATCTGTGTTCCATGGACATTTCCAGCACCATGTTTAAAACGCAGTGCAATTGTGATGTGCAGAGGATTTCAATGTTAACAACATCCCAAACGCAGGTCACAAAATGCAGTATGTTTGCCCGCACCAGATTCCATGGTACCATGGCAAAAGTACCAAGTCATCCGGTTACAGTGCATTCCCATAAGTAGTGAATGCAAAAATATATATGGGCACAAATCGCAGCACACTCAATTGCAGCGTATTGCTGTGAGATTCATTGTGTGAACCAGGGCACAGTGTGAGTTGGGGATATATTGCAAAAAATGCAGCAGGACTAAAATGTTCAGGAGACTTCCAACTCGTGTGTTTTGAATGGCCTGCCCAAACCAACACGGTGTATCTTAGAGAGGAAGTAAATGCCCTCTGCTAACATTCATCTATAGGTGAGCCTAGAATAAGGCTTCCCCTAGAATAAGGCCTCCCTATAGGTACTGAAAATATCTCCTAAACCTGTTTAGGACAGTTTAGGAGATATTTACATTGCATGCATGCAGCCGGTGACATCACTGGCTCTCTAAAGGAACGGCCCACAGGTGTGCCATGAATGGCGGCTCCGGCCAATCACAGTGCTGGATCCCACAAACCCGGAAGAAACGTCAGCCGTCTCAGCTGTGTGCAAGGACCACTGCAACAGCTTAGTTTTAAAGGTATTACTATTTTATAATGAGCTCATATGCAATGCATACTAGCTCATTATGCCTTTGTCTTGCAGGGTTTCTTTTAATTTTTTTCTGAGGTTTACAACCTCTTTAACACCTGCAAACACATTGTGTGCTGTCGGGACAGATGTGCAGGCTCAATCCCAAGCCTGGCTGCATGCATCTATTGAAACACACACCTCAACATGGCTAACCACCCCCCAGCTCTCTCCTCACTGGCTGTCATTGACAGCAGCAGGAGCTGACTGCCTCCATCCAGGGAGGAGGAGGAGGTAAATCTTCTGCTCTCAAGCACAACGCTGGATCAAGATCAGGATCAGGCAAGTGGAGAATGCATTAAGGTTATAAATAAAAAAAAAAAAAAAAAAAAAAAAAAATTTACACACCTTTAGACCCCTTTCACACCAGGGCGTTTTGCAGGCGCTATAGCGTTAGAAATAGCGCCTGCAAAACGCCCTAAAGAAGCTGCACCATTGTGTGTAGTGTGAAAGCCCCGAGGGCTTTCACACTACAGCGGTGCGCTGGCAGGACGTCAGAAAAAAGTCCTGCCAGCAGCTTCTTTGGAGCGGTGAAGGAGCGGTGTGTTTACTGCTCCTCCACCGCTGCTGCCCATTGAAATCAATGGGGCAGCGCTGTAATGCCGCCGGCAAAACGCCGCCATTGCGGCGTATTGCCGGTGGTTTTAACCCTTTCGCGGCCGCTAGCGGGGGGTAAAAGAGCCCCGCTAGTGGCCGACATGCGCCGCAAATCCGGCGGTAAAACGCCGCTAAAAATAGCTGCGTTTTACCGCCGACGCAAGGTGCGGTGTGGTGTAAAAGGGGTCTTAAGCTCTTAGAACCACTTTAATTAATGCAGTGCTGCTCCACAAGGTTTAGGAGTGTCTCTCTCTGTCTATGGGAATGTTTGACCATTCTTCCAGAAGTGCATTTGTGAGGTCAGGCACTGATGTTGGATGAGACCACAATACTCTTTTGCGCTATTAAGCGCCCTTCCAGCTTTTTAGTATAACCTTTAAACAACCCATGTCTCCCGCATTTCCCCAATAAACAGACATAGTTACCATCTTCGCTCTATCACTCCTTCACCTGCCTATCCCGGGCAGAAGCTCTTGGCTTTTATTCATGGACAACAAAAGGAAGTGACAAACAGGAAGCCCTGGCCCCAACAGCCAATCACTTCCTCCATACAAAATGATAACACAGGAAATTACACTAAAGGGGAGGGCATCCACAGGAGTGGGAGGGAGAAGTGCATGTGTCATCCACTTGAGGCGCGTGCTGTCCGCCCAACCACATCCACCATCTTGGTCAGCATGGAGCCCACTCAATACTGCTCAGAGTAACCAGTACAATCATTCTACTTGTTCTTACAGGCTTGAGAAGATCTGCGGGGGACATTGCTACTGGTGTTGTCAATATACGGTACAAGTATATTAAAAAGGCAGATATCAATGTCCTCTTATTAAAGCAGATATGTATCCAAAATGGATGGCGTAGCCACACAGAGATAAAATATGTTTCTCTCGTTATGAGGACTTCGCTTCTCTAATGTACATAGACATTTGAAGGCAAGAAGCCCAGCGCAATGGGCTTGATACTTACAAACTGGCAAACGCCCACACACAGAACACGTCTCCAAGCCCATGAGAAGGTTTTCATACTGATAGTTTTACCGATGGTCCCGATTCAACCCAAGTGCACTCTGCTAGAGCGCTCCTTGGTTAAATCAGACACAGGGAGACACATGACAACAATCCATAAAACACACACTATAACATTTCCACAACAATCCTAAAGGTTTTCTGTTGGGTTGAGGTCAAGTTCCTCCAACCCAAACTGGCTCATCCATGTCTTTATGGACCTTGCTTTGTGCACTGGTCCAAATCATTTGGTGGAGGGGGATGATGGTGTGGGGTTGTTTTTTTTGGGGTTGGTCCCTTAGTTCCGGTGAAGGGAACTCTTAAAGGGTTACTAAACCCTTGTTTAATTTATTTAAAATAACAAATATATCATACCTACCTCCACTGTGCTGTTAGTTGTTGCACAGAGTGGCCCAGATTCTCCTCTTCTGGGTTCCCCTGGTGGCGCTCGCAGCACCACCCGCATCTGGAAACCACCTAGGCGAAGCACTCTCCCAGGGAGTTACCGTGCAGGCACGCTCCCGAGTCCAGCATTTGCATCTATAGACACAGAATGCCGGAAGTCATTCGATTTGATTGGCAGCAGCTGGAGCAAATGGCTGCGCTGCTATCAATCCATCCAATCAGGACTCAAGGCACCGACTTTTGCTGGTGTGCTCATCCCCAGCATGAAATAGTGGGGGTACAGGCAAATAAAAACGGGGGGGGGGGGGGCTCAGGCTGCAGCATCCTCTTCCAACATGACTGCACACCAATGCACAAAGCAAGGTGCGTAAAGACGTGGATGAGCAAGTTTGGGGTGGAGGAACTTGACTGGCCTGCACAGAATCCTGACCTCAACCTATAGAACACATGTGGGATGAATTAGAGCGGAGACTGCGAGCCAGGCCTTCTCATACAACATCAGTGCCTGACCTCAAAAATGCACTTCTGGAAGAATGGTCAAACATTCCCATAGACACGCCTAAACCATGTGGACAGCCTTCCTAGAAGAGCTGAAGTTGTTATAGCTGTAAAAGGGTGGGCCAACTCAATATTGAACCCTACGGACCAAGACGCCATTAAAGCTCATATGCGTGTAAAAGGCAGGCGTCTTGACACTATAGTTTTCGTCTGGCTGCGGTTTCACTGCACTTTTTAAAAGGAGTCTGGTGCAGTTTTGTTCACCAGTTGAGGGGAGATTCAGGTGCAACATTTTTTTTTATTTTTTATTTATTTTTCTTTATTAACCGCTTCCTGCCCGCCCTATAGCCGAATGACGGCCTTAGGGCGGGCGGCTTCCCGTGCCTGGCCGTCCCTGGACGGCCTGGTGTTTACTTCCGCAATGCGCGCCGCCGCGGGCGCGCATCGCGGAAGTTCTGTGTTTGCCGTGTCCCCCGGGGACAGGCAAACACAGATCGCTGTAAACGGCCAATCACAGCGGCCGTTTACAGCGTGATCGGCGTGTCCAATGGGAGATGATCTCATATGTAAACATATGAGATCATCTCTCAGCGCCGCTCTCCCTCCTCACACAGACAGCGTGTGAGAGGGGAGAGAAGAACGGCTGCAGCAGCCGTCAGTGTAAAAAAGAAAAAAAAAAAAAAAAAAAAAGTAAAAAAAAAGTTTAATAAAAAGTGCCATCCTCCCCCAGAGCCATCCTCCCCCAGTGCCACCCCCCCCCCCAGTGCCATGCCCCCCCCCCCCAGTGCCATCCTGCCCCAGTGCCATCCGCCCCAGTGCCATCCGCCCCAGTGCCATCCTGCCCCAGTGCCATCCGCCCCAGTGCCATCCGCCCCAGTGCCATCCACCCCAGTGCAATCCACCCCACCCCAGTGCCACCTGCCCGCAGTGCTATCTGTCCCCAGTGCCACCTGTTGTCAGTGCCATTTGTCCCCAGTGCCATCTGTCATCAGTGCCACGTATAAGTGGCATCTGTCATCAGTGCCACGTGTTATTAGTGCCACATAGTGCCATCTGTCATCAGTGCCACGTATTAGTGCCATCTGTCATCAGTGCCACGTATCAGTGCCATTTGTCATCAGTGCCACCTGTCAGTGTCACGTGCCATCTGTTGTCAGTGTCACGTGTCATCAATGCCACTTATCAGTGCCATCTGTCATCAGTGTCACGTGTCATTGGTGCCACGTATTAGTGCCATCTGTCACCGGTGGCACGTATTAGTGCCACGTATTAGTGCCACATGTCATCAGTGCCACGTATTAGTGCCACGTGTCATCAGTGCCACATATTAGTGCCACGTGTCATCAGTGCCACGTATTAGTGCCACGTGTCATCAGTGCCACGTATTAGTGCCACGTGTCATCAGTGCCACGTATTAGTGCCACGTGTCATCAGTGCCACATATTAGTGTCATCTGTCATCAGTGCCACGTGTCATCAGTGCCACGTATAAGTGTCATCATTGCCACGTATCAGTGCCATCTGTCATCAGTGTCACGTGTCATTGTCCTGGTATTTCAAAAGTGTAATAAGTAGTCAACAAGTTAGATGTGTAATTTATGCTCCTAGAACACGTGATGGCGCTCCCTGCATGTTGGGCCTCTCTATGTGGCCAGGCTGCGAAAAAGTCCCACACATGTGGTATTGTAATACTCAGGAGGAGTAGCAGAATTTTTTGGGGGGTGTCATTTGTGGTATACACATGCCACGTGAGAGAAATAACCTATTACAATGACAATTTTGTGGAGAAAAATAAAGAAAATGAAAAATCTTCATTTTGCAAAGAATTGTGGGAAAAAAATGACAACATCAAAAAGCTCACCATGCCTCTTACTAAATACCTTGGAATGTCTACTTTCCAAAAAGGGGTCATTTGGGGGGTATTTGTACTTTCCTGACTTGTTTGGGTCACAAGAAGCGAGATAGGCCACCAGTACATCAGATGTGATCAATTTTGTGCGATTCGCACCACAGCTTGTAGACTCTCTAACTTTCACAAAGACCAAATAATATCCACTAATTTGGGTTATTTTTACCAAAGATATGTAGCAGTATAAATTGTGGCCAAAATTTATGAAGAAAAATTAATAATTTGCATAATTCTGTCACAGAAACAAAGAAATATGCGTTTTTTTTCAAAATTTTCGGTCTTTTTTCATTTATAGCGCAAAAAATAAAAACCCCAGAGGTGATCAAATACCACCAAAAGAAAGCTCTATTTGTGGGAAAAAAAGGACACAAAATTCATTTGGGTACAGTGTTGCATGACTGAGTAATTGTCATTCAAAGTGTGAGAGCACCGAAAGCTGAAAATTGGTCTGGGCAGGAAGGGTGTTTAAGTGCCCAGTAAGCAAGTGGTTAAAAAAACACCATACCTCAACTGGACTGAAAAATCGCACAAGCCTGTTTTTATAAACAGACTGCAGCCGACCTGCGGATATTAAAGTGGAAGTCCACCCCAACACTAAAATCCCTGCATCTACAGACATCCACAATTAGGGATGAGCACAGTGTTCAAGTCGAACACATGTTCAACTCGGACACCGGCTGTTTGCCCATTCGGCGAACCAGAACTCTGTGGGCTGTTCCCGCCATATTCGTGTGGCTCTCACGTCCCGCAATGCACTACACCATCGCAGTGCATTGCTGGCTCAGGATTGGCCAAGCATTCACTGTGACCCCACATGCTTGGCCAATCACAGCGCCGGCAGCGAGGGGAGCCATAATTGGCCACAGGCAGGATGCCTGTGGCCAATTATAGCTCAGGGGGGTTAAGTACACGCCCCACACTATATAAGGCCGCCAGCGCGGCGGCCTTGTGTAGTGGCGGTCAGGGAAAGAGCAGGATAGGCAAGGACAGTGGCTTGAAAACCTAACGCTGTTAAAGTGGGTGTTGTGTGCCTCCAGCACAGTATACACCTGAAGATACCCCTTATTGCTGGTGTTGTTCTGTTTCTGTATCACAGGCAGGCAGCTGCAGTAATTACAGTCGGTGTACTGTGTCATCTGCTCAGTGTGCACCTAAAGCTACCCAATTGCTGGTTTTCCCATCTCCCTGCAGGCCATTACTATGTCTGGAAGGCCAACAAGGAGAGGCAGACAGTCACGAGCCAATAAAAGAGGGCAAGCAGGCTCTGTGTCTAGAGACAACAGTGCTGGTCTTGGACGCGGTGCATCGTCATCAGCACGTGGCCATGGGACACGCTTGTCCTTATTTTTGGCAGCTGGACGTGTTGAGCCGTATCATGCCAAAGACTTGGTAGAGTGGATGACCAAGCCCTCATCCTCCTCACCCTCTCTCACCCAGGCTCAGGGTACTGGCAAAGAGGCTGCCAACGCGTCCTCTTCCCTTGTCTCAATGTCATCAGTCATTCCTTCCCTAGACCCACCATGTCCTCCTGAGGAGTCCCCTGAACTGTTTGACCAGAGTGTTGGGTACATGCTCCAGGAGGATGCCCAGCGTTTTGAAGGCTCTGATGATGATACCCAGCTAGAGGAAGGCAGTAGCGTGAGCGCAGAGAGAGGGGATGTTCAAGAAGGACAGCAATCTGGCAGTCATGTTCCATCAGCTGCAGCATACTGCCAGGTTTGCTCCAGTGATGAAGAGGGAGGGGATGATGAGGTCACTGACTCCACGTGGGTGCTAGAGAGGAGGAGGAGGCACATCTCCAACGAGGCAGAATGCCCCCCGGGGGCCAGCTCACCGACTGAATCACACACCGCAGAGCTCCGCCTATGCAGTTATTCCAAAAGTTCTTTGGTGTGGGCCTTTTTTTGAGACGAGTGCATCAGATCGCCCCGCTGCCATTTGCAACATATGTCTCAAGTGTATCTCACGTGGCCAAAACATCAGCCGCTTGGGCACCACATGCTTGACCAGACATATGTTGCCATGCAGCTCATTGGCAAGCGTACCTTAAAGACCCACACCAAAGAACAAAGCGGACCTCTCCTTGCTCCTCATCAGCTGGGATCTCCAACCCCACTAGACCTTCAGTCCTCTCTGAAACCTGCACTGAGAGGAATGAAGGTGTAGAATTAGGTCTGTCACAGCCAAGTACTTGCGGGCACTCTGCTAGCAGTACACCAACGTCCGATCGTAGCAGGCAAATTTCCCTGCCCCAGCTGCTGGACCATCGAAAGAAGTCATCCACATGCCCAGCGGTTGAATGCTAGCTTGGCTAAATTGCTAGCACTTCAACTGCTGCCTTTTCAGTTGGTAGAATCTGCCCCCTTCCGTGAGTTTGTGCAATGTGCGGTTCCTCAGTGGCAGGTCCCCAAACGCAGCTTTTTCTCACGGAAGGCGATGTCCATGCCTCGCTGGACAGGGCAGGCAGGTGCATATTACCGCTGACTCATGGTCCAGCAGGCATGGACAGGGACGTTACCCATCTTTCACGGCCCATTGGGTCACTCTTCTGGCAGCTGGGAAGGATGCAGGACAAGGTGCAGTAGTGTTCCAAAATGCTACTACTGGTTGTGAAACACCTCTCTCCTCCACCCCCTCCTCCTCCTCCTCTTCTTCCTCCATGGCCTCTTCCAGTGCTTTGTCCTCAGAACCAGCGGTGCTCCGTAGGTGCTCAAGGGGCTACTCAAGTACGCAGGCAAAAAGATGCCATGCCGTGCTTGCGCTGGTTTGTTTGGGGGACAGGAGCCACACATTTTGTCAGCTCTGCAGGGGCAGGCCGAGAGGTGGTTGATGCCATGCCAGCTTAAGCCAGGAATGGTGGTTTGCGACAATGGCACCAACCTCCTCTCCGCCCTATGACAGGGACAACTGATCCATGTGCCCTGTGTGGCTCACATCCTTAACCTGGTGGGGCAGCGGTTCTTGGGCAGATACCCGGGCTTACAGGATGTCCTGATGCAGACCAGGAAAGTCTGTGTGCATTTCCGCCGATCATTTAATGCCAGTGCTCGGGTGGCTGAGCTCCAAAAGGAGTTTAACCTGCATAAGAACCGCCTTATATGTGACATGCCCACCAGGTGGAACTCAACGTTGGCCATGCTGTAGCGGCTGAACACGCAGCAGAGGGCCATCAATGAGTACCTGTGTAACTACGGCACCAGGAGAGGGTCAGGGGAGCTCGGTTTTTTTTTCACCGCGCCAGTGGGGCATGATCAGGGATGCATGCACTGTCCTGTCACCATTTGAGGAGGCCACGAGGACGGTGAGCACTGACAGTGCATGCATCAGTGAGACTGTACCTCTTGGAGCATACGCTGCGTGGAATAATGGACAGGGCACTTGCGGCAGAACAGAGGCAGGAAGAGGAGGACTTCCTTGCCTCTCAAGGCCCCCTTTATCCAAACAGTGTTCCTGATATCCCACAGGAGGAGGAGGAGGATTGTGTCAGCATGGAGGTGGAGCCTGGCACTCAGCATTAGCAGCAGCAGTCTTTTAGGGATGATTTACAGTCCCAAGACTCGTGGACTTGTACGTGGCTGCGGATCGTGTTGTCCTTCGTGACCCATAGGGCTTCGGACAAAATGCCTCAGATAACCTACGCTACATGGCCTCCCTGATCCTGCGGAAGGATCCTCGTATTCTTCGGATCAAGGAGAGGGACCATTACTGGCTGGCCACTCTCCTTGATCCACGGTACAAGGCTAAGGTTGCGGACCTTATCTGGCCATCGCAGAGGGAGCAGAGGATGAGACATCTCTGGGAGGCCTTGCAGAATGGTCTGTGCAATGCATTCCCAGAGACTGGGAGGTTACAAACCCCTGGTCCTGGACAACATGTTGCTGAGGCTTCAGTCAGTCACAGAAGGAGCGGTGGAGAAGGTGGCCGTCTGACCGATGTGTTCAGAATTTTTTTTAGTCCGTAGCCCCAAGGTATGATCGGTTCCAGCACCCATCGCCAGCGTCTGATTTACATGGTGCAGGAATACCTAGGGGCAAGGTCAGACTTGGACACCTTTCCCACCGAAATCCTCTGGCTTACTGGGTCTTGAGGATGGATCACTGGCCAGAGCTTGCACAGTATGCAATTAAGCTACTGGCCTGTCCTGCATCCAGCATGCTTTCGGAACGCACCTTCAGTGCTGCTGGAGGCTTTGTAACCGATCACAGGGTGCGCCTGTCCACCGAACTCGGTTGATCGACTGACCTTCATAAAGATGAATCAGTATTGGATCACCCCAGCTACCAAGCACCTGAAGCTGATGTAACCAAATCATTTTTTTTTTTTAAATGTCACATCCCTTCAAGACTGCCTATGCTGATGCTGAGTGACTGTCCTGTTATGTTGACTGACTATCCTCTTCCTCCTCAATGATCCTACTGATAGCTTGGAAGAACATTTTTGGTTCTGGGCGACACCACCAGTGGCTAAGGCCCAATTGTTCAGCCCATGTTTAACAGGGGCGTGTAATTACAATTTTTGATGCAATGTTTTGCAGCAGAGCTCATTCCTGCACTCTAACTAGAGTATCTGGGAGAGGTTGCAGTGTCGTGGCACCAGTGCCTAAGGCCCAATTTTTCAGCCCCTGTCCGACAGGGGCATGCAATTACAGTTATTGATATAATATTTCACAGCAGGGCCCATTCCTGCGCCCACCGAGAGCAACTATGAGGACTTATAGTGTTGTGGCACCAGCACCACCAAAGGCTTCATTTTGCTATTACTGTTCAACAATGGCATGTAATTACAATTCTTCATACAATTGTTCACAGCAGGGCGCTCCAGCACCCACCAAGAGTCACTTTGAGGGCTTACAGTGTTGTGGCCACACCAACACCTTAGGCCCACATTTCCGCAGAGCATGTAGGGCAGGCCCCTATTTTCAAAACATCCAACTTACAAACGGAAGGAGACAACAGGAAGTGAGATGAAAAAAAGACAGACCAAAAAATTATACAGGGGTGATAACCCTTCCCTATGTTTTCCAAAAAGCTTAAAAATTGATTTTTTGACTGGAGCTACACTTTAAAAAATGTACACGTTCAAAATTGCAAACAGATTCTACTTAACACAACAAACCTACACAGTCCCTGTCTTGTTTGCACTGCCTGTATACTGCTGTTCTGAGTATATAGGGCCTGAGGGCCCCATATCTTTCCTTTTTTAAATTTTGGTATGGGGTTCCCCTTAATATCCGTACAAGGCCCAAAGGGGCTGGTAATGGGCAGGGGGGGGGGGGGGGGGGCTACCCATGCCATTTTTTTCTCAATGATTTTCATCCATATTGCTGGAACCAGACATTACATTAAAACCAAAAGCAGTTTTAAATTACTTTTTTTCTGTTAAATGTCATTTTGTGCAGGGACTGTTCTAAACACAGGAAATGCATGCCACTTCACAGGCATACTATAGACACTCCCCAGGCATGATACTTAAAGGAATATTTCACTTTTTTTTTTTCATTTTAATCGTCATTAAAATCACTGCTCCCGAAAAAAACTGCAATTTTTAAAACTTTTTTTTGCATTGACCCATGTCCCCTGGGGCAGGAGCCAGGTCCCCAAACCCTTTTAGGACAATATCTTACATATTAGCCATTAAAATTAGCACTTTTTATTTCGAACGTTCCAGTCCCATAGACTTCAATGGGGTTCTAAAGTTCGCACAAATTTTCGGTCCGTTCGAAAGTTCTGGTGCGAACCGAACTGGGGGGTGTTCGGCTCATTCCTATCCACAATCTAACACTAACTTATCTAGCCTCTGCAGAGATTCCACTGCATGAGACCAGACTGGATTGGCATAGAGTTAAAAAAAATAAAAAAAAATAATTGGATAGTGATTTCTTTTTTACAGGGCTAGATAGGTTAGTGTTAGATCGTGAATGTCTGTAGATGAGGAGATTTTAGTTTTAGGGTGGACTTCTTCTTTAAAGTGGTTGTATAGGTTGATTTTTTTTTTACTTGAATGCATTCCTTGTATTAGGTAAAAAAAAAACACTTCTGTGATAAGCTTCACCCAAATCCCTACCTGAACCTGATCTCGATCCAGAAGGGCTGCTCGTTCCTCACTGGACATAGAGGCTGCAGCGGAAGCTATTGGCTCCTGCTGCTGACAATCAAATCCAGTGTGTCAATAGACATGCATATCCCGGCTCAGGATTGAATCCGCACAAATGCCCCCATATCAAGCAGCTTTCTATGGGGGCATCAAGAAGGGAGGGGCCAGGAGTACCACAGCAGGGAATACCAGAAGAGGAGGATCGGGGTTGCTCTGTGCAAAACCATTTCACAGAGCAGATTTTAATCACTTCGCATCCAGGCCAATTCTGACATTTCTCTCCTACATGTAAAATTCATAATTTGTTTGCTAGAAAATTACATAGAACCCCCTAACATTATATATGTTTTTTTAGCAAAGACCCTAGAGCAGTGATGGCGAACCTTGGCACCCCAGATGTTTTGGAACTACATTTCCTATGATGCTCCACTACACTGCGAAGTGCATGAGCATCATGGGAAATGTAGTTCCAAAACATCTGGGGTGCCAAGGTTTGCCATCACTGCCCTAGAGAATACAATGGCGGTCGTTGCAACTTTTTATCTCGCACGGTATTTGCGCAGAAATTTTTCGAACACGTTTTTTTTTTCCAGAAAAAAACAAAACAGTTTCATGCTTTAAAAAAAAAAAAAAAAAAAAAAAAAAAAAAAAAACAGTAAAGTTAGACCAATTTGTTTGCATAATGTGCCAGCCAAAGCGGCGCCGTTAATTTGAATGCAGAGACCGGGCGTGACGTCATAACATCGCGTCCAGCCTCCGAACGATCATAGAGACTCTGGGGACCATCTAGTCCACCAGAAATCTCTATGATATCATCCGGGGGCCGGCGGATCCTGTGACCGACTGACCGATGGAAGCGGCGAGTCGGTACAAGCACCGGAGGGCGGTGGGAGGGGGTGTCCCCTCCCACCGCCCGTAAGAACGATCAAGAGGTGGAACAGCTGCTATGATCATTCTTATGGTACAGGGAATCGCCGGCTGAAAATGCAGATGATATCTGAATGATGTCTGTAACCTCAGGCGGCATTCAGATATACCACCATAAAGCCCACAACGTCATATGACGTAGCTTGGGCGAAAAGTGGTTAATTAAAACACAATGTGTACCTTTACAATCACTTTAGGTTACCAAATTTTTCTGTGAATGTAATTGTTTAGGTTGGTTAGACTGCAATTGTCATTAACCTTGTCCGTTACCTGGGCCTTTCCAGTCCTCTTCTGTCAACCTTTGACTTGGCTTCCATGGTGGGACCTCAGAGACCCTCTAACCCAGTGGTCATCAACCCAATCCTCAGGGCCCACTAACAGACCAGGTTTTATGTATTACCTTGAGTAGAGACAGACTAGAATACTACAATCACTGAGCAGCAAATGATATCACCTGTGATGTATTTCAGTTATCTTGCAAACCTGGCCTGTTGGTGGGCCCTGAGGATAGGGTTGATGACCACTGGGTTAGAGGGTCTCTGAGGTCCCACCGTGAAAGCCAAGTCAAAGGTTGACAGAAGAGAACTGGAAAGGCCCAGGTAACGGACAAGTCCTAGACGCACATCACACTAGTGATCCTGGCAATAATTCACCAAGAGCAGTCGCATATGGTGTCACTTCATGGCCTAACCATTGGGGCAGATGAGCTCCTTAGCAATTCTGTGGTTGCCAGCAACAAGGAAAGTGTGACATGGACCTTAGAGCAAAGTTGCCAAGTGTGCCTCATTCTGTAGGACAGAACCCCTGCATTTCACAAACTGTCCCACACCCACTCATCATAGGAGGCAGCACACAAATCGCCATGGCAGGGGGCATATAAAGTGAACCCCACCAACCTGGGAGAACAGTTATTACGAAGGAACAAGCACGCGACACAGCAAAAAGAGTATAGAGAATAGCACCACAATTACCCTAAGAAAATAGATATACTACCTCCAAATTTTACTGCCACTGACCAGACCACCAATAGAAGGGCAGTTATAAAACATCACCAATGATAACCAATGGGGGGGGGGGGGGGGGGCGGAGGTTTCAATTTCACTGCCAGTGACCACCAATAAGGTAGGGGGTAAATAGCACTGCTTCTGGCACTAGGAACAGACAACAATGCTGGAGGTTATTATTTCAATCACTGACACCAAGGTTAGGGGGTTATTTTTTCATCCCCTGACATCAATGTTAGAGGGTTATTTTTGCATCCACTGACACTAATATTGGGGGGTTATTTTTTTTTCCCCATCCACTGAACCAATGTTGAGGGTACTATTGCGGTCACTGACACCAATGTTGAGGGTACTATTGCGGTCACTGACACCAATGTTGGGGGTACTATTGCGGTCACTGACACCAATGTTGGGGGTACTATTGCGGTCACTGACACCAATGTTGGGGGTACTATTGCGGTCACTGACACCAATGTTGGGGGTACTATTGCGGTCACTGACACCAATGTTGGGGGTACTATTGCGGTCACTGACACCAATGTTGGGGGTACTATTGCGGTCACTGACACCAATGTTGGGGGTACTATTGCGGTCACTGACACCAATGTTGGGGGTACTATTGCGGTCACTGACACCAATGTTGGGGGTACTATTGCGGTCACTGACACCAATGTAAGGGGTTATTATTGCATCCACCAAGACCAATATTGGGGTTATTGTGTTCACTGACACCAAAATCCTCTTCAGTGAGAGTTTGGATCCATTGCAAAAAATGCTGCAGGACTAAAGTTCAGGTGCACTAAAGCCCATTTATTTTGACTACTTGACATAATGCACCTCAAAGCAGGAAAATGCGGTCATATTTTCAGCTGGTGTCCACGACTTCTTAGAGAATCTGCTACAGGAATACATGGAGAATGCAAGCCACAGACAACAACATG
This sequence comes from Lithobates pipiens, assembly GCF_037356315.1. Taxonomy (NCBI): domain Eukaryota; kingdom Metazoa; phylum Chordata; class Amphibia; order Anura; family Ranidae; genus Lithobates; species Lithobates pipiens. The sequence goes on along the minus strand of NW_027507791.1, from coordinate 70,165,648 downwards.
AGGTTCACTGTATAACAATGTTCTGCGAGCAATAAAAGAGTAAGTGATATAATCCTTCCCAACTCCATGAAAAAACACACATATAGGCACCACATTCATTTCTACAAGCAAAACAATACTTCACTGAGCAAAGGTATTTTATTAATACATTGTCATAACATGATATACATGTACAATCATGGCATTAGTGTTATATAAAAAAAAAAAAAAAAAAAAAAAAAAATGAGATGTTTGGTCCCCCATGGAGAGTGACACAAGCATGAACTACACAATGATCTACAGTAAAGAGAACATCGCAATTACCTATAGTACATCTTCAGGTGTTCCTTGCTGCCCAGACAGATAATATTGTTGCAATGAGAACTCTAAGCACTGTGTATGGGGGGGGGGGGGGGGAGGGTGCACACTGTACATCAGATTCTGGTTCTCCAAAGACCACCCCAAGTCTGACTATCTGTGCTCCCCAACTATAAATCTGGCTATACCCTAGTACAGGGATCTGCAATTAGCGGACCTCCAGCTGTTGCAAAACTACAAGTCCCATCATGCCTCTGGGTGTCATGCTTGCGGTTGTCTTCCTTGCTATGCCTCATGGGACTTGTAGTTCTGCAACAGCTGGAGGCCCGCTAATTGCATATCCCTGCACTAGTAGATTGCCTAACATACATACAGAAATGTGTACAGTTCTCAGTACATTGGATGGCTTGACAAATGTTTGAAAATTGTGCTAAATTTTTTGTTTGCTTTTAACGTTTTGAAATGAATGGATTTTACGAAAACCATGTAAACTCCTTTAAATTTTCGTTTTGAAAACAAATGTTGATATGACCCCACTAACCATTAGAAAAATTGAACCAGCGTCCTTAAAACAAACTTCAAATCAGATTCTACTAGTGTGCAGCTAGGCATTCATTGAGGCTTGGTCCACATCTAATGCATTTTTCAGCAGTTTTTCAATTTTGCAGAAACCCACTACAGTCCATTTAACATAGTTTCCTATGGGTCACATTACATACGTGCGTTTTCCGCTGATGCGTTTTTTTGAAAAGGGTCAGGGATTTTTTTCCACCCACAACAGGTTGTATTTTTGTTCCCATAGACTTCAATTGAAATACGTTAAAAAAAAATTTTTTTTTTTTTTTTTCCCAAAAACACAGTGCTTGCATTTTTTATGCGTTTCTTCTGATTTTTCCTGCAAGACAACAGACAACTCCCAAAAATGCAAAACGCATATCTCAAGCCAGACATCTGTTCAGTTGCATTAAATGCAGAGCAACAAAAAAATATGTGCCAAATACCTATAATCAATATAATAGTATGACTCTATACATCAGACAATGAAATATAATTTTATTATTTGCTGATGTATAGATTCCTACTATATTGGTTATAAAACCATTTGGCACATATTTTTTTGTTGTGCTGCACATTTTTGGATAGATAGAATATACATACTTTTTTGGGGGGATGGCACAGATTTTTACGGTTTAGTATGCATTAAATGCAGCCCCTTCACCTCCCCATGCAGGGGAACACATCTGCCATGTACAGGGTTTAAGGCCTGCCATACATTATACACATTTTCCTTTACATTTACAAAAACCCATAGAATGAGGTCAAACCTAAACAACACTTTCAATTTGTGTCCAATCAAGCAGTTCCTTGAATTACATAGTTGGAAGGTAAATCTAAAAGGAACTTCTACAAGTAAATTGTATAACGTATGGCCAGCTTAAAGTGGTTGTAAACCCTTACAACACACTTTGACCTACAGGTAAGCCTAGATTAAGGCTTACCTGTAGGTCCAAGAAATATCTCCTAAACCTATACGGTTTAGGAGATATTTGCCCGAAAACGGGCACCGCTGTCTACGGTGACACATAATGGACTACTATGCCATGCATAGTAGTCCATTATGCTTTGCAGGGAATGAAAGAGGGTTTACTTCCTCTTTAAGGATGAAGGAAGTAAATGATGGATCATATTAAAAAAAATAAAAATAATGATAACTAGACAGTAACAAGTGATAATTTGGGATTATGTAAAATTATGAAGCTTTATACTGATACAATAGCTATAGATAAATATAATAGATCACTATATATATATATAATAGATCACTATATATATATATATATATATATATATATATATATATATATATATCTCCAAATTTAATGCATCTGATTTACACAGGATTCATACACAGATATTTAGAGCGAGAGAGATTATATATATATATATATAAAAAATGTTGGATTATTTGCTGGTTTATTTCAGCGCTGTATCTCTTTTTTCTATTTGGTTCTGTAGCACCTGTGATATTCATACAGCAGCACAGACCCAATATATTTTTAAATTACCTTAGCACTGTGTAGTCATACTGTATAGCGGTCACATTAAACTATGGTAACTTTTTGCAGGCAAAAAAAAAAAAAAAAAAAAAAAAAAGGAAAAAGGGTCTACATTGATAGATCTTCAAAGTGTGCCATAAATGAAAAGTCTGGCTGTCTAGGTGTCATGCTCATCCAATGGCTTCAATACTTCTGCAGCAGACCTGGAACCAGTATGTGTATCAGGAATTCAGATTTTTCCTAACTTCTTATCAATATGCTTTTTCAGCTCAGTGGTGTAGAAAGAATTGAAACCACTGGATTATTGGTAAAGCCAAGCACCTTTCAATCCACCATGCAATTCGCATAGCCGGAGATTGTGACCAGCTCTCTATGGAGCCGCTTCACATATCTCCGCAGGGGCTCTGGTGAAATTTGCACAGGAGCGCTGTGCGTCTTTTGGTCTGTTTCAGGTCTGAATTTAGCCCAAAAAAAATAAATAAAGCGGGCTGAAATGGTGAACGAGAACGCATGGACTCCTTCTGTGAGCCGCTGCATGCTCATTTATGAGCCCAGCCTTAAAGTGTAACCCCAGTTAGGTTATTAAAATCCAATCCTCTAGACATTGCTAGGATTTTAGCAAGCTTTTTGCAGAATCATACCTTGTTCTTTTATAAAGTTCCTCTTCTGGTCATGTCCTTTCTCAAACTGATCTCTGATGGGGAGGGTATGCACTAATTATACCCACCTGGTGCAGCCTCAGGTTAGTAATGAGAACAGCTGCAAGTTTGCATCCCTTTAACCACTTAAGCCCCGGACCATTTTGCTGGCCAAAGACCAGAGCACTTTTGCGATTCGGCACTGCATTGCTTAAACTGGCAATTGCGCTGTCCTGCGAAGTGGCTCCCAAACAAATTGAGATTTCTTTTGGTGGTATTTGATCACACCTGCGGTTTTTATTTTTTGCAATATAAACAAACAAAAAAAAAAAGCAACAATTTTGAAAACAAAAACGCTTTCTTTTTTACATTTTGCTATAATAAATATATTAAGAAAAACACTTTCTTTCCTCAGTTTAGGCCGATACGTATTCTTCTATATATTTTTGGTAATAAAAGAAAAAAAAAAAAAATTAGCAATAAGCGTTTACTGATTGGTTTGCGCAAAAGTTATAGCGTTTACAAAATAGGGGATAGTTTTATGGCATTTTTATTAGTAATTTGTTTTACTAGTAATGGCGGCGACATTATGGAAAATCAGAAATTTTTGACACATTTTTGGAACTATTGTCATTTATACAGCAATCAGTGCTATACAAATGCACCGATTTTTGTGTAAATGACACTGGCAGTGAAGGGATTAACCACTGGGGGGTGTGGCTAGGTGTGACATGTCACTGATCTCTGCTCCTGATCACAGGGAGCAGAGATCAGTGGCACTGTCACTAGGCAGAATGGGGAGATGCTGTTAACATTAGCATCTCCCCGTTCTTCCTTTCAGTGAGGCGTTCGCGGGTATACCCGCAGCGATCGAGTCTGCGGGACCCACGACCCGACTCATGGAGCTCCCAGCTGGCACACACGAGATGGCATGGCGGCAAATTTCAAGGGATGTACAGGTACGCCCATTTGCCCAGCTGTGCCATTCTGCCGACGTACATCGGCGTGCGCCAGTTGGGAACCGGTTAAGCAAGCCATAGACAATACATTTTTCTTTCTTTCCAAAATAATCACTTGATTCCTCCATAAACACAGTCAGCGTTGATGGGGGAAATCCTCCCAAGACACTATTGTGTTCGGCCAGTGAGTAGAATACAATGATCACTGCAGGTAGCTATAGCCGCCAGCAGTGATCGCATGCTGAAATTGATCAATGGATTGACTTCAGTACAGCAAGCCTGCTTATAGATGTATGGAATCTTGGCTGGTTCCCACTGAACTGGTCGGGATTCAATCCATCTATGGCCACCTTTAGAAAAAAAACATACTTTGGGCTTGGCTTACAATAAAAACACTTGGTTAAACCATGTTTATTACTGCCCCCCAACCTGCAAAGGCAGCTATACAGGGGTATACACATGCCACGGCCACAATACTTTGCATCACAGTGTGGCAAAAATTATCCCTACTGTCATGTTCAATGGGCAGTACCGCCCACCAAACACAAGCCATTCAAGTTAATGGGGCTGTGCCGCAACCATATACAGTGCATGTGGCTGTGGAATGGTGCTGCAGGCTTTTAGCGGTCAAAACAGATGGCGAGGAGGCAACATAATGCCTCACTGCCTTTCAAACGCCCTCTGAAAAGCAATGCACAGCGGATTGCACTACAGAGAACAGCACATTTATAAACAAGCCCCTAGGCTAGGACTACACTTAATACTACCCCCATGCATACTTTGGCATAACATCATATAAAAATCAAAGGCCATCACCTCCACTGTCCATGTATGTGGCAATAACACAGAGCCGCTGCTGCATCTGATCACTACATGCGAGCAGCCCCCCCTGCACTCCTGTCACATTAGGATGAGTGGCTGTGTCCGTACAGCCGCCGCATGGCTCCAGGAGCAAGACGCTCATTCACAATGTATGGGCCACAGCACCTGGGTGAATGAGGCCTTAAACATCTCGGCTACTGAGAGATTTAACTACTCTCTGGCATTCATCACATTAGGAGCACATTGGATTTAGTGTATTCAGCAGACGAATGCCAACAAGTAAAGCTGAACTATTTTTGCTCTGTAGTAGAAAGTCGGCTATTGTTCTTCATTGTGCTGTACCCTTCAGACACACCACGCAGAGACCCAGCCCTGGGTCCCCTCCTGACAGCCAGCATCATTAAACCCACTTCCTGTGAGCCCCAGCTGTCAGAGACCTACCCCCTGGTGCACTGTGTTGTAATTCAGAGGCGTTGGGGTGCCATTCAAAACGAATGGCGTTGTAACACACCGAGATGTAAAAGGTTTTTTTCCCCAACGTTTTGCGATAACATTGTAATTTAAACATGCTTACATCCCCTAGTATTCACACCAAAGTGCTGTAGTTAACGCATGGTAATACATTATGTACATTGTGTTACTGATCATTTTAAATAGCAACCCAAAGCACAATGTGCATTGCAATGTACTGTGTTGCAAAAAAGAAAAAAAATGCATCAAGATCCAATTTTCATGTGTTGAGGTATGAAGCCCATTCACTATTGCAGCTTGCCACAATGCCTAAAAATGCATGCACTGCATGGTGGTGCGATTGGGCACTAAGGCCCCATTCACACCTGAGCATTTTGTAGCTTGAACCCTGAAGCTACAAAATGCTGGAGGGGGAAAAAAAAAAAGAAGAAGATTCTCTATGGAGATGGTTCACATCTCCACTCCAAAATGCCTGAAGCCAGAAGCTACAAAACGCCTGAAGCCAGAAGCTACAAAACGCCTGAAGCTCAAACAAGTTCTGGAACCTTTTTTTTTGTTAGGCAGATTTGGGTGTTTTTCTTCTTTTTACATTGGTGACCTTTTGCCCTGCACAAAATCGCATCAAAACTCCGTAAAAAACGCTGCAAAAAAGGGATAAAATTGCGGTAAAATCGTGCCATTTTCTGCCTGAAAATCATACGCTCAGGTGTGAATGGGGCCTAAAATCAATCATAGGCAGACAAAGCTGTTAATGTGCTGCCAAAGTTTATGGTTTGGTACTGGAGTGATGCGTTTTCTAGCGATGAAACCATCCACTTTATATACTGCGGCTGGTAATGGCCATTAAATATGTGAAGCTGATGTGCTTTAAAGTATAAAATTTCATAGCAGCAGCAGAGGAAAAACTGATATTCCCTACAGCAGTACTCAGATTCATACTTCCATGTTGTAATGTGCCCTGGCTAGAATGGCATCTGTGATCCGTTTGGTTGCTATGGCCATCCAATGTTCTTTCATCTGGTCTTTAACCCCCTCCAGTCCAGCATATGGTAATATGACAGCCGAGCAGGAGCCCTCTTATCCTAGGACAGTGATGGCGAACCTTGGCACCCCAGATGTTTTGGAACTACATTTCCCATGATGCTCTGGCACTCTGCAGTGTAGTGGAGCATCATGGGAAATGTAGTTCCAAAACATCTGGGGTGCCAAGGTTCGCCATCACTGTCCTAGGAGGACATCGTATGACTCCCCCTAGGATTGCACTCTGGCGCGATCTGTCACCGGCTGTATCTGACACAGCCGGTGACAGATAACTGTACTGGCCCGCTGACAGTACCATGTGATTGCTGTCACCAATCATGTGACCATTGTACACAATTAAAAAAGGCTTTGTTTCATGCCTTATATGTACTATTGTGATGAGCTCTGTGATTGGTGACAGTGATCACATGGTACAGACAGGGCCAATCATAGCCCATTTGGAACATGTGATTAGCTGTGGCCAATCACAGCTAATCACAATAGTAAACACTGAATGAACAGTTTTCATTCAGAAAAAATGGTTGATTAGAACTGTGAAATTCAGCTATAAACAATTATAGTGTGTAAAAAAAAAAAAAAAAAAAATACTGATCACCTCCCCAGAGTAGTTTTACTATGGTACACAGTATTTGCTCTATATGTTAAAAAAAAAAAAAAAAAGTAATAAAGAAAAAAATATTTAAAAAATGTAAAATTAAAATGATTACATTTACCTGCAATATAACTTTTAGCCCTTGTACACACGGTCGGAGAATCCGTCAGAATCATCGGACAGTGTTGTCGGATAATCCGACTGTGTGTGGTATGCATCGGACTGATATCCGTCGGACCCAATTTTCCAACTTGTTGGAAATATTTCCCGACCAACTGGGCCGATCGGACATACTCCAATCATGTGTAGAGAATTTTGATCGGACCAAGTGCCACGCATGCTCAGATCAAATTCCTACATCAAAGCTATTGGCTACTAGCCTGAATGTAGTCCCATCGTAACAAAATTACGTCATCATGTTCTGAAAGATCGGATTTTTCGACAACTTTGTCCGACCGTGTGTATGCAACAGTTTCGGACAAAATCCGACGGATTTGGTTGTCGAAATCTCCGACCGTGTGTACAAGGGCTAAGAGTGGAGATTCTGATTCTCAATTGTTGCTTCCTGGCTGCTTCTTTAGGCTCCATTCATACTTGTGCGACTTGTCATGCAACTTTGGACATCAAAGTTGCATAACAAGTCGTTCCCCATATTTAGAAGGATAACTATTCATAAACGTGTAACTTAAAGCTGCAGTGACTTCAAAGTAATTCATGCACTACTTTGGTCCGACTTTCATGCAATGCGAGAGCCATAGAGTGCAAT
>NW_027507791.1:70153005-70155505 GCF_037356315.1 Lithobates pipiens | reverse complement strand
GATAGAGAGAGAGAGATATAGAGAGATATAGAGATATAGAGAGATAGAGATATAGAGAGAGAGAGAGATAGAGAGATATAGAGAGATAGAGAGAGAGAGAGAGATATAGATATATATATAGATATATAGATATTATTTTTTTCAAAATTGTCACTCCTCTTTTGTTTATAGCGCAAGAAATAAAAACTGCAGAGGTGATCAAATACCGCCAAAAGAAAGCCATTTGTGAGGGGGGGGGGGGAGGTTAAAAATGTAATTTGGATACAGTGTTGCATGACCGCGTAATTGTCATTCAAAGTGCGACAGCGCTGAAAACTGAAAATTAGCCAGGGCAGGAAGGGGGTGAAAATGCCCTGTATTGAAGTGGTTACAAACACTGCTCGATTACTTCTGCCCTACTTCCTGGTCAGACTTTAGGTCATAACACCGGAAGGAGTTGACCAGCTGAGGGTAGATGATGCAGAGTGTGTGCTAATGAGGTCAGCTGGTCAACTCCTTCCTGTGTCATGACTCATGACAGAGTCTGACCAGGAAGTAAGGCAGAAGTAATAGAGCAGTGTGTTTAAACAACTATGAAGAGAGTGAGGTAAGCTGGTGTAGAACTAATGGAAAGCCATTTTATTTTTTCAAAATAAGTACATTAACCACTTGCCGCCCGCCCTATAGGCAATTGACGGCGGCAAAGTGGTTTCATAATCCTGACCAGACGTCATATGACGTGATCAGGATTATGAGCCGCTGCGCGCCCCCGGGGGTGCGCATCGCGGCGATCGTTGTTGCGGGGTGTCAGTCTGACACCCGGCAACTACGATCTCGGTAAAGAGTCTCCGACGGAGACTCTTTAACAAGTGATCAGCCGTGTCCAATCACGGCTGATCACAGTGTAAATGGGAAGAGTCGGTGATCGGCTTTCCCTCACTCGCGTCTGTCAGACGCGAGTAGAGGAGAGAAGAGCCGATCGGCTGCTCCTCTGACAGGGGGGGTGTGTGCTGATCGATTATCAGCACAGCCCCCCCGAGGATGCCCACACTGGACCACCAGGGACGCCACCAGACCACCAGGGAAAAGGTAATCCTCCCTAGACCACCAGGGATGCCAGTCAGCACAATGGGTGCCAATCAGTGCCCATAATGGATGCCAATCAGTGCCCACAATGGGCATCACTGATTGGCATGCATTATTGTTTGGCACTGATTGGCATCCATTACTATAGTATAACACCAATGCCGCCTATGAGTGCCCACCTGTGCCGCCTATGAGTGCCCACCTGTGCCGCCTATGAGTGCCCACCTGTGCCGCCTATCCGTGCCCATCCATGCCCATCTGTGCCGCCTATCCATGCCCATCTGTGCCGCCTATCCATGCCCATCTGTGCCGCCTATCCATGACCATCTGTGCCGCCCATCCGTGATCAAATACCACCAAAAGAAAGCTCTATTTGTGGGAAAAAAATGATAAAAATTTCATTTGGGTTCATTTGTAGCATGACCGCGCAATTGTCATTCAAAGTGCGACAGCGCTGAAAGCTCAAAATTGGTCTGGGCAGGAAGGTGTTTAAGTACCCTGTATTGAAGTGGTTAATGTTATATTGGTACATAGGGAAGCTGGTATTTAGAAAAAAAAGTGATTAAAAAGGTGAACTTGGCCTTTAAAGTGTATGCATAGCCAAAACTTGTGTGTGTACAGACACAGACCTTGCTCGACCATTTTTAACAGAATATCTTTGAATTACAACTTCTTTGTTCCACACTGAAGCAGCCTTGGAAGCCCCTTTGACCACAATAGCTGACTGTACAGTGTAAAAACCCTTCAGATCACCAAAACACCATCTTGTGAAAGTGGAGTCACCCTAGGGTTCTGGCACTATATACCCAGGTTTTTACAGTCTGTGCCCTGCTATGTAGAAAGCCCTCTCTATGTGTCCTGGTGACCATAGTCACGGATGGGAAATCAACAATATAATTGTCACCAGAGCAGAAATAGGGAGGATAAATCTTCCAAAGTGGACACTTATTCCAGTGGCAACTATTTCATTCATCTTTCTAAAGATTTCTTCTCACCTTTTATTGCTTCTCTTGGACAAGAAATATATGTGAAATCTCCCCTATGGGACACATTTAAAAATAAATGACCAGAGGTTTTAACTCTTTCCTGCTTTATCTAAAAATGAAAAAGAAGGATTTGGCTGTATGTGCATTTTATAAAGGAAACACCATTTCTGACGCTGATTATAATGGTCCAATAAGAATATTATTGAATATTTACCACAAACTGGAAGTGCCAATGTAACTTAAAATATACATCTCTAAACAATAAAAAATTGTAAACATTTAATTTTTGTGTCCTTAAAATAGTATTTAAAAAAAAATTACTATACAATCCCTTGTTCATCTCTGAGTTATTAAATAAAATTTCCAATGGTTTTAAATTTAGGGATCTATTAGGATCGACATGGATGGATTCTTTCCTTCCACAGATTCCAAAGGCTGGATTGACAATA